>NW_022706764.1:0-3748 GCF_011630105.1 Anneissia japonica
ACATATATATATACATATATACATATATATATATATGTATATATATATATATATATATATGATGTATAAGAGGCTTGCTTAAATATTTTTTTTCTCTCTCATAAGAATAATATGTAGGTTAAATAAATAATAACAAATATTTGAGAGGATCATGAACAAATTTCTGTTAACCAAGGTAAAAAAGCCCTAATAAATATCTATTAAATGTGTGGGCAAATGGCCATTAAAAACTGTCTGGTTGCCTCAGAACAGCATGTGTTAGATACGCTAGACAAAGTAGGACGTCAAGTCACAGAATAATTACATAATCAGAATGCTACCGACTTAGGGATATCCAAGTCGATGACCTCTGGTGGGTTGTTAATCTTATTTGGATTACCAAGAACAATTTCGACAGACACAAATATCCCTGAAGACAAAAAAATCAACTGCAACATTATTATTTATGCAATTAGTTCTGTTTATATTGTCACTTTTTACTTCCCAATTGCGAATACACCTAAAGAACCTAAGGCTGGTGATACAAAGTCTGTATTTATTTAGTGAGTTTTTTTTATTGAGTGACTGAAATTTCCTGTAAATGTCAACAGTGCTAATTGTGAGCACGTAAGCCTACCACATGACTACATTTAGGTTTGCCACAAAAAAGCTGCTGTAATCCGCAAAGTAAACATGATCCACATTTTTTTTTTTTCAGAAACATTACCCATAAATTTATAATTCATAAATGGGAATATAATGTAATGTATAGCTTAAAGTGCAAGAAATAGAATGGAGATTCATATTTGAATATATTATAGAAAGTTTAAAAAGGGATGCATTTGTATAAATTATAGAGGGCTTATTGTGGGAAGGAGGTAGCAATACAAGTAAAAAAATTTAGAAAGTATTTTTCATTGCGTGTACACTAGATGATGCTGATACGTTGGATCTCTAGTTCGAGAACATCTCTGCTCTTCTTGTATTATAGCATAAGGGCTACAATGAAAAGTTAAAATACCACATCATTTTTTTAAGAGACATTCAAGTTGTAGATTCCATGTATAGCAAGACCCCCCCCCCCACACACTGAAGCCTGGTTTCCATAAAATCGCTACAGTTTTCAGTGGAATCGTACTGCATAATAATCATCCCTGACACAATCGGGAAGGCTCACTGATTTGACCGACCAATCAGCATCATTGAAACCTGTCGGCAATAGCGTGTATCGATTGTATGAAAACCAAGCTTTAGCACCTCCAATGAAATTTTCTCCCATCCAGTGGAAGGTAATACATTCATATGGAAAGGGAAAATCTGGAAGGGGAGGGGGTAGTGAAAAAAAAGTTATGCAAGATGACAACGCATAACAACATCATTGCTAAATCAGTCAATCAATCATAATTCAATTAAATAAATCATAACTCAATAAAATTTGGAATATAATAATAAAAATATCAGTAAAACAAATATTAGCAACTGTTGCTTGATCTGATGTGGCATGCATACTCTCATACCATTCAAATAGATATGCATCATTGAAACCTGTCGGCAATAGCGTGTATCGATTGTATGAAAACCAAGCTTTAGCACCTCCAATGAAATTTTCTCCCATTCAGTGGAAGGTAATACATTCATATGGAAAGGGAAAATCTGGAAGGGGAGGGGGTAGTGAAAAAAAAGTTATGCAAGATGACAACGCATAACAACATCATTGCTAAATCAGTCAATCAATCATAATTCAATTAAATAAATCATAACTCAATAAAATTTGGAATATAATAATAAAAATATCAGTAAAACAAATATTAGCAACTGTTGCTTGATCTGATGTGGCATGCATACTCTCATACCATTCAAATAGATATGTCTGGGACAACTCTTTAGGAAATGATGTCATTCACATTCATAACCATAATGCACTCCTTCAGACATGAAAAATTGGTTTGATTAATATTATTGCTCATACCTTGGAGCTACAACTCAATTGTTTAAGATATAGTACAGTGTATTTATTGTTGTTTCACCTCAACCCAGCAAAAGAAGTCTCAGCCGGATTATTAAATAAAAATCATGTCACTTTTCAATAGATTTCATAAGTAATATTTGCGAAGTCAAACAGCGCTTTTTAACATACACTAATTTTAGAAATTACTGAAAAAATCATCTGTAAATGCCATTGATAAGGACGTCTGTCTTATAATAAAACTTTGAATTGTATATTAAGTAGTTACATAAGCCATTACAGTGGCAGATCTAGGATTTAGCAACGGGAGGTGAATAATGGGAGGTGAGAAGGACTGAGCGGGAGGGGGGGGAGGTTGAGAGGAGCTTCCCCTCCCATTTGAGATTTTTTTAAAATTTAGTGGACCAAGATGATCTTAGATGGCATATGAAAAGAAGTAAGCTTAAAAGAGTACACGAAAAGATGATACACACAAGACGAGTGACAATTGATTTTCTTTTTTACGGTAAACAAAGGGGGGTAGCTGGCCACCCTATTCATCCCCTCTAGATCCGGAACTGCATTAACTGTTCAATAGGTCACAAATTAAAAAATATGAGATCTCACTGTTTAATATGAAAATTCCAAAATTAACTGCCTGAAATTTAATGGTATGCTACTATAGAAATTGGTATTGTTAAATCATCTGTAAATTGGCAAGAACAAATATTAGCATTTACTTTTTAGCTGAATGTTAATAACTTCTTGAAATACAGGCTTCCCTCCAACTAAAAACCACTTTTGGGACCAAGGTTTCTTTCAATGGTCGTCAGCAGCATTGGTCTCTAATTAGAATAATTTGGGACTGCAGAAAAGGTATTTAATTGGAGGTGGTCTTTAATTAGAGGGAGACCTGTATACAAAGTTATTAAAGTTTATTAGATTTACATGATTGTTCAAAAATCACTTTATTATATTGAATTGAACTGATTTCTATGGTCTTGAAAAGAAGTAAATAAAAACCAAAGCACGATTGACAAAAAGAGAAAATTAAATTTAAGCATAAACTAGTGAGAACTGCAAATAAATTGCTGATTTGATGGATGAGAAAAGTTGAGTTTTTAGATCCTTCTTTTCAATAATGTAAATGTAACAACTGATTTGTTTCTTTATTAACAGCAGATTAAAAAACAATCAATTCTCATTGTGTTGGATACAGTCATTTCCACACATTCTCAGTTACATATATTGAGTAATTGTTGTACATCTAGGCCAGTTTTTTGAGTAATTTCGTTTTGCTAGACATAGGGTGATATAGAAAACATTTCACAAAATTTATAAGCATCTCTCTATTGCAATATAGAAATGTCCGATTCTTGTTACATAACTTACTAAGATTAAATGACAAAAACATTCCATACATTGTAGTAAGAACATCTACAAGTGGTGCAACATGCGGAGTGGGACGGCTTGTGTAGCCTCATCGACTGAAATACGCGTGGAGTGATGACATCAACACACATACCGAACACCACATGACCCCATTAAACTTTGGACAATGACATACAAATATAATCTATAAAATATAAAGGACTAACAAAATATATAATAATAATAATAATAATAATAATAATAATAATAATAATTATTATTCTTCATTGACTCTACAGAGACCATTTACATCAGTGGCACTCAAGAGGTGTGTCAATCATGACACAATAACTTAAATGACAACAAAGCGCTTAGTACCCTAATGGAATAGGCGCTGTATAATACTAAAATAATAAATAACTAGAAAAATACATATGAAGCATCTAAAGACTG
>NW_022706765.1:0-548 GCF_011630105.1 Anneissia japonica
AGGTTTTTCTCAATTCACATACAAAGCTTCTTTTAATTTTCACGACTAATGGGTGACGTCTTCTTTTTCCGGCTGTCTATGGGCTGGGATGCTACCCTCACCTACACCATCCTTACCACCTGTGTTAAACCTAGCATGACATAAATAAGCATTATCTGAAACAAATGACAAAAAATAATTCCGGTTCAAAGATTTTATATTCGATCCTTCTCTTATTCCAGAGCATTACCATGTACTTGAAAACCTATTATAATTAAGTGCATACCTTCGCCTGCTTAGAGATCCCCTTCTTTCATTATCTTGGATGTGAACAATCCTATTAAAATGTGAATTAAATTGTAACATGCATCGGGTTACAAGCAGCAGCTATTACTCTTCCCGAAGGGAAACGTTTAAACTTACGCCAAAAAATGAAAAAAAAAAGAAGCAAAAAACACATAAAAACTCCAATTATCAGTAAAAATACAAATTAAACAACGATACGCTAACACGACACTACAGTACTCTAAAATTCTAACTTTCTCGCCTACTCCAATTGAGGCATAACT
>NW_022706766.1:0-591 GCF_011630105.1 Anneissia japonica
GTTCATATCAAAATAGAAAGTTTAGTCCTGAGTCAACAACCTTGACATAACAAAAAATGTTATTTAAAACTTAATGCTTCGTCAAACTGAAATCCCTATACTGTAGAGTTTTTTTTCTGTATCACACTCTATCCAAATTACTGATTATGTCAGTCACTCTTGCTAGTCTTCCTGAAGAGATAGTAGTATAAAATGAAATATAGAACTGTATAGAAAGGGTCAAGCCTGTGTTTTGATTTTCATTTTCACTGCTACTTTACAATATTATCACCAAGTTTTCCAAATATATAAACACATTGATACAAAATACTGCATGTTAAATTCATATTTAATAAATGACAAAACAAAAATTATACAAAAGAAATATTAGGGCAGTTAAATAGAATCGAGTTATTTTATCACCAAGACGAACGAACATGAATGTCAGATCATTTGAAGCCCGAGTTCAAACTTTCAATGGAATAGTGTTTGTTTCAGGCTATCTCACTTTGACTAACAAAAAAAAATTACATTTTGACTCAACTTTTTAGTGCAAAATTTTGACTTTCCGCCATATTTCGAGTACTTTTCCGAAAAACCTCAAACTTTCAA
>NW_022706767.1:0-820 GCF_011630105.1 Anneissia japonica
TTGTTAATATATGCAGACAACATGAACGATAAGATATTATATGTATGTATATAATATAGGCAATATTAACGATGAGATATATGCCCATAAAATATAAGTAAACGCCAATAGTAAAGTAAGTTAGTTTAGTAAGTATGTACATATAGGCCTATTATTGGTGATCCGCTAACGTTAGCGGATCACCTATTGTTATTGTACGAGATCTTCTTTTTTTTTTTATTCTACCTTTCCTTCCATTTTTGTTCGCACGATATCTCAAAAAATGCCACGAGTTGACGCACAATCGCTATCAACGAAAGATGTGTATAAGAGACAGACATTCACGCTGCATGTGTATAAGAGACAGGTCATGCGTGACGTCAACTACGCGCAATTTTGCTTTATTACATTATCGATCATATCAGCCTAACCAATTGCAATTTCGAAATCGTATTAAGTGAGCAATAACTTTGGGTTAATGTTGAATGTACTGTACCCTAATTTTACGCGTGCGCTTGTTAACGCGCGAGCACGCGTGCGTCAAAATTTCAAAATGCTCAAAATCATTTTTTGACTAAATTAGAGCACGTTGTAGGACATTTTGAGCATTTCAAATTTTTTTGAAATTTTCCACTACGCGTGCGCATTTTTACGTGCGTAGCACGTACAAAAGCTAGAAATTGCGTTATTTTACATATTTTAGGTTCCTGACATTGTTTTAACAAATTTCCATTCTTTTTCGTCATCTTTTGGCCAATAGCAATACCGTACGTGCACATCAAACATAGGTATCTTTGTGCGTATTTTGCAGCTATACAGTGAAATTATGCTAAAATCAGAC
>NW_022706768.1:0-584 GCF_011630105.1 Anneissia japonica
TATATACTGTATAAATAAACACAAATGGGTTGTTTATTCTTTGCAGACGATGTTATGTCGAACTGGATGGCAGTATCTGAAGGCAACTCAATATTGCCGGCTTCTAAACTTTGTCGAAAGTCGTTCTTAGTAAACATAACATCCATGAATACCACGAACATAAAGATGTAATGAACTACTCAATAATTATTTCCTGTAAGACATAGGCCTACCTAAAGAGGGCATTAAAAACAAGATGTGAAATAACTATATTAAATTCATTTAAATTATTTAAAGTACATATCTTTAATGTACATTATTTAAAGTACATTTCTAAATGTTTTAAAGATATTGTAATGAATCTATTGTAATTTTGTATAATATGAACTAAAAAAACGTCGGAGCTTTCGGGGATTGCCCACCTTGCTCTCGTCAAGGAAATCGACCGCCACGTCGGGGATCTCGACTACCCTCCCCCGCCGTCGGGCAAACCCTGGTGCCAACTCTGAAGCGAAGTAAACCTTGAGTGTTCGCTTACGTGGTAAACTTTCTAGCTGACATGGAGGCCTCTTCAACACCACCATGGGCACTGACAAGCAGGCGTA
>NW_022706769.1:0-591 GCF_011630105.1 Anneissia japonica
TTAAAGTGCGGTGAACGCGAAAAACAATTTTATGGCCCCAGCACTCGTGAAGATTTTTGTAAATGACTTTTTAATGAAGAAAACGCCGGTGCAATTATCATTTGTCATAATTTCAAAGGTTACGATTCATACTTTGGTCTCCGATACCTTTACGACAATGCCATTCTACCAGAAGTAATCTACAATGGAGCTAAAGTTATGAGTATTAATGTAGCAGCTACAGACATGAAATTCATAGACTCATTAAATTTTCTTCCTATGGCTCTTTCTAAACTTCCAGGGGCATTTGGCCTTAATGAGTTAGCAATAGGATATTTTCCGCATCTTTTCAATACAAAAGCTAATCAAGAGGTTGTCCTTTCCCATTTGCCAGATATGCATTATTACAACCCAGACGGGATGTCAAATACTGAGAGAAAGAAATTTGTTGAGTGGTACAATGCACACCATAACGATGAATTTAACTGTAAATCGGAACTTTTAAAGTATTGCCGATCGGATGTTGATATACTTCGTAGATGTTGCCTGAAATTTAGATCCCTGTTTATGGAAATGACCGAGGATGAATGTAGTCCTGGAATAGATCCCTTT
>NW_022706770.1:0-1696 GCF_011630105.1 Anneissia japonica
CATTTAAAATGCATCCATAAGAACACACAAAAAATACAGGGAGGTACTGTAGCAATATTAAAAATGTAAAATGTTTTTAACAACTGGTATATATCTGTACTTTCGAGCCTACATAGCTTAGTCTTTCCTTATTCCTCCACGATCACTAAAGCTCTCCTGTCAACTAAAGCCAAATGCATTCCCATCTCAAACTTTTATATAGTGTGATGTATGCAAATTAAGCTGCTTCAGTCATGGCATAATTTTGATTGGTGGTTCGAACTTTGCGGACCGATTACTAACCACTCACTGTGTTATGGTTAGCGCAGATTTAAAATAATAATAAATTAATAAATTTATTCTTATATAGCGCAAAATGCAAGAAACCTCTAAGCGCTTTACAATGAAAGGAAAAACCGGATCAAAATAAAAGAAAAATGATTACAACAGTGAGGGAAATCAGGTTAACATTATGAATGAATATTTATTTATTTATTTTAATTTATTTTATTCATTAATTAATTTATTTTATTTTATTTTTATTTATTTATTTTTTATTTATTTATTTATTTTATTTATTTTTTCTTTCAATTACCTTCTCATTCCATTTGGTTACTTTCCAATTTATTATTGATTTCTTATACATTCAACTATTTCACAGTTTAAATTTTTCTTATGTGTTTGGCTTGTCATGTCTATCCTTTCCTCACAGCCCTTGCCTGTATTTCCCAATCCCCATTTCCTTTCCTTTTCTTATGCTCACATAACTTTCCTTCATTTTTACCTTATCTTTTCCTTTCTTTTTCTTTCTTATTTTTCCTTATCATTTCTTTCCTTTTCCATTTTTGTGTTTCCTTATCTTTTCTTTCCTTTTCCTTTATTTTGTTTCCTTATCATTTCTTTCCTTTTCCTTCTTATGTTTCCTTATCTTTCTTTTCTTTTTCCTTTCTTATACTTCCATATCAATTCTTTTATGTTTCCTTATCATTTCTTTCCTTTTCCTTCTTATGTTTCCTTATCATTCTTTTCTTTTTTCTTTCTATTTCCGTATTTCTTTCTTAAGTTTCCTTATCATTTCTTTCGTTTTACTCTCTTATGTTTCCTTATCCTTTCTTTCCTTTTCTTTCTTATGTTTCCTTATCTTTTCTTTCCTTTTTCTTTCTTCTTCCTTTCTTATATTTCCTTATCTTTTCTTTCCTTATCTTTTCTTATATTTCCTTGTCTTTTTCTTTCGTGTGTTTATACACGTTTAATTCCTTTCCTTCATTATGTTTCAAATTCTTACATTTTCCCTTATTTCCAATGTTTCCTTCATGTGGTACATGCACAGTCTTTCAAACCAGAACAAGCCAAACACATATTATAAATTTGGGACGATTATTAGTTGGAATGAAAATGAAATTTGAAGAGATGACTTTTTAGAAGGTGTTTAAAGTTATTGAGAGTATTGGCCTGTTTGATTTCAATTGGCAAGCTATTCCAAAGAGTTACTGCCGCCCAAGCAAATGAACGTTGCCCGTAAAATTGAGTGGACGGACGACTACGATGTGACAGAAGGGATTCAGAGGATGATCTAAGGGATCTCTTAGGTGCGTACGGATGGATGAGTTCGATTATAAAGTTTGGTGCCATGCTGTGAAGGGCTTTGTATGTCAGTAAGTAAGTAAGTAACTTTATTGCTTCTCTTTTATAACAGAGGCACAGCCGTAAAGACGTG
>NW_022706771.1:0-1071 GCF_011630105.1 Anneissia japonica
TGTTCTTGTCGATAAGTTAGCTCCTGTTTTTTTTACTTGTGTCGGATGGACTAACAGACACTGGGAACTGTTGAAAGCAAAGTAATAATACAAGAAACTTGCTTTGTATGAACTTATATATTCCTCGATTAGTTAAGACCCAGGATATCGGATCAAGGAAATGATTCTCCAAAAGCATTTGTGATGTCATAATAATGACTTTATAGTTTACAGAAATTCCAGCTGTCAGAATTATCAACACCACCTGGAAGATAAAATATATTGGTATTAAAAACAACGTAATTACACAACACAAGTGCTGTAAATATTATTTCGCTCAGTAATTATTGTAAGAAGGAAGACGAACTTGCAGTGTTTAGTGGGGCGTACGTTCAGCTGAATAAACGTTTTAAGAAAATTACACGTTTTTCATTGGAATATTGGTATTCTAAAAGTTCCAAATTATGGAAAATAAAATTACCACACAGCAATTACTTTAAATACATTAAATCCTAACACATAGTAATATACGAAGAAATATAGAGCAGAAATGCAAGTAAAAACAACATTCGAACCAAAGGGAGTTGCAATATCAATGTCGAGGCTCAGTAGAATTTAAGTAGGCCTATACAAATAAAAGGGTATGCAGTACATAATGTAAAATTAGTTTAAATTTATAGCCATTGCAGATTTTGAAGATTTCCAAGACTTTCAGAATTTCAAGCCCGTAGCCAGGATTTTGGTAGGGGGTTCTTTTTGATACTGAAAGGGCACTTGCGAGCACCATTGGCTGGGGCCAGGGGGTCGCCAAGGGCAATCGGGGTCCAGGGCCAAAACCCCGGTGGGTGTCCAGCATTCTAAGAATTTACAGGTGTTATTTAATTGATTTGAGAGGCCATACATTAAAAAAAATGTATATATTAAAGAGGTAATTTGTTTGAGTTGGGAAAAGATAAAAAAAAAAACAAAAAAAACTACTACTTTAGTACTACAGTATTGGTAATTTAACAACAGTAGCATGATACAAACTCCAAAGAATCCAGTATGGTTTATTCTTTATTTTTTAAAATTTATATAGCACTTTGGAAGTTG
>NW_022706773.1:0-1671 GCF_011630105.1 Anneissia japonica
TGGGCATAGCACCAGATATCACGAATGGCCACTGCCAGGCATTTTTGGTAGTGTGGTGTATCTACCACCTCCCCCCCCCCCACAAAAAAGGGGAAAAAATGATCAAGATTATCTAGTGAGTTAACCTGTGGAATGTGTGGTGGGGTGTACCCACCAGACCTCTCCTTATTCCCTACCACCAG
Source organism: Anneissia japonica (assembly GCF_011630105.1). Lineage (NCBI taxonomy): Eukaryota > Metazoa > Echinodermata > Crinoidea > Comatulida > Comatulidae > Anneissia > Anneissia japonica. The sequence continues at coordinate 183 of NW_022706773.1, forward strand.
AATTGACCTAGATTAAGTAATGAGTTAACCTGATGAAACTTACTGTAAAATTTCATCGTAGTCCAAGTTATTATGAATGGCCACCGCCAGATAATTCTGATGGTGGGGTGTGTCTGCCAGACACCCCCTTATTAAAAAATAACCTAAATTATCTAGTATTATCTAGTAAGTTAATATGATGAAAGTAACTGTGAAGTGTTCGGCATTGTGGTGGGCACAGTGATAGAAAACCCCTAGTCTTTTACGGCCCGACACTGATCACCAGTAAAAAGTAATATTAAAACTGAGAATCAAATGACATAAAAGGACATGAAGGTTTTGGAAGCACACTTGAAACATCAAAGCTAGGTTTCGGCCCTCTGTGTTAAATCGAAAATTCACTTTGGCCCTCCGATTGATGTTTATGCCCACCCCTACTCAAATAAGAGTCTATTATACTGCAAGGATGGAAGTGTGGGTTAATAAGGGTGGGTGGAGAGCCATGAAATTAGCTTCAGACTGGATGGAAAAAGTACTAATACTATATAGTAACACTATATACCGTAATCTTTTATTATTTTTAGTAGTCAATATTACAACAGTTTAACAATGAGATTCTATACAGGATTTAAAATTTATAAATGCCCAATATTCAGTAAAGTAGATTTCCCTACAATTAAAAATCGTAATAATACTGGGTTTAGGAGTTCGTGCTTCAACGAACAGGTTATTCCATCCGTAGAAGCCTTTTGATGAAGAAAGTGTACCTTTTTAGGAAGGGTTGCCTAAGTTAAAACTCACTCGGGCTATATGAAATTAATTATAAGCTTGAATTGTTAATCTTATTGTAAGGAATACTACAGTAACTTCACGTTTAAGTTTAAGTTGAATTGTACAAATTCAAATTAAATATCGTAAGTATATAGTTTGCCTATTTGCCTAATTTGGTTTAGAAAAAACTTTTTTATTACAGGAATGTTAAAATTGCCTTATTTGCTCACTTGGTAGTGCTTAATAAGGCAAGTTTAACATTCCTGTAATAAAAACGTTTTTAGATTTGTCTAAAGCAAATTTGGCAAATAGGCAAACTAGACAAGTTAATGTGATGAAAGTAACTGTGAAGTGTTCGGCATTGTGGTGGGCACAGTGATAGAAAACCCCTAGTCTTTTACGGCCCGACACTGATCACCAGTAAAAAGTAAAATTAAAACTGAGAATCAAATGACATAAAAGCACTGCATGAAGGTTTTTGGAAGCACACTTGAAACATCAAAGCTAGGTTTCGGCCCTCTGTGTTAAATACCGTATCTTTTATTATTTTTAGTAGTCAATATTACAACAGTTTAACAATGAGATTCTATACAGGATTTAAAATTTATAAATGCCCAATATTCAGTAAAGTAGATTTCCCTACAATTAAAAATCGTAATAATACTGGGTTTAGGAGTTCGTGCTTCAACGAACAGGTTATTCCATCCGTAGAAGCCTTTTGATGAAGAAAGTGTACCTT
>NW_022706773.1:2127-8727 GCF_011630105.1 Anneissia japonica
CGTACTGAATATTGGGCATTCATAAACTTTCAATCCTGTATAGAATCTCATTGTTAAGCTGTTGTAATATTGACTACTAAAAATAATAAAAGATCATATAGTATTGTATGATAGGCCTACATTTTGCATATTCAGGGGTGTAGTTATGGGGGAGGGAGAGGAGGTGGAGTCACCCAGCCTTGAAGTTTTCCATCCAGTCTAAACCTAATTTCATGGCTCTCCATCCACCCTTATTAACCCTACACTTCTATCCTTAAAATCCACTCATATTATTTAGAGTAGGGGTGGGCATAAAAATCAATTGGAGGGCCAAATTAAATTTTCGATTTAACACAGATGGACGAAAACTACCTTTGATGTTTCAAGTGTGCTTCCAAAAACCTTCATGCAGTGCTCAGTTTAATACTACTTTTTACAGGTGATCAGTGTCGGGCCGTAAAGGACTAGAGGTTTTCTATCACTTTGCCCACCACAATGCCGAACATTTCACAGTTACTTTCATCACGTTAACTTACTAGATTCTAGGTCAATTTTTAGGCGGGGAATAAGGGGTGTCTGGCAGACACACCCCACCATCAGAATTGTCTGACGGTGGTCATTCATAATAACTTTATACAATGAACATCTTACACAGTAAGTTTCATCAGGTTAACTCATTACCTAATCTAGGTCAATTCTAGTGGTAGGGAATAAGGGGATGTCTGGTGGGTACACCCCACCCCTATAAATGTTCGGCAGTGGCCACTGGTACTATGCTAAACGATATGTTTCCTCGGGTTAACTCCACCACAAATGTTTGATTGTCATTGTGGTCACTCATGTTACGTGTAACATGTCATGTCATGTAACATTCATCAGGTGAACTCACTAGATAATCTTGATATTTTTTTTTCTTTTTTGGGGGGTTGGGAGGGGGGTGGTAGATACACCACACTACCAAAAATGCCTGGCAGTGGCCATTCGTGATACCTGGTGCTATGCCCATTTTGCAATGCGTTTGATCGTGTTAACTCACAAGCTGATCTATGTTATTTTTTGGGGGGAGGGGAAGGGTATAATTGTGTGTCTGGCGGGTACACCCCACCACTAAAAATGTCTGGCAGTGGCCACTCATCATATCTGGTACTATGCCGAACATTTTCCAGTAGGTTTTATTGGGTTAACTCACAAGCTGATCTAGGTCAATTTTCGGGGGCGGGGTATTTGGGGGTGTCTGGCAGGTATACCCCACCATTAAAAATGTCTGGCGGTGACCATTCCTGATACCTGGTACTATGCCCAACATTTTCCAGTAGGTTTCATCGGGTTAACTCACAAGCTAATCTAGCTTAATTTTTTGGGCGGGGTATTTGGGGGTGTCTGGCAGGTATACCCCACCATTTAAAATGTCTGGCAGTGACCATTCCTGATACCTGGTACTATGCCCAACATTTTCCAGTAGGTTTCATCGGGTTAACTCACGAGCTGATCTAGCTTAATTTTGGGGTACCGGTTTTTTGCGTCTGGCACGCACCCCCCACCACTGGAAATGTCTGGCATTGACCATTCGTGATATCTTGAACTATGCCGAATATATTCTGATAGGTTTCATTGGGTTAATTCATAAGTTGATCTAGCTCAATTTTTGGGGCCCTTTTTATGCCCCTCCTGACCACACCCACCACAATGGGACCGGCAGATGCCCATTCTCCTACATAGACAGGCACATAGAATATTACTATATACACAGAAATTGGTTAACTTTCCAGCTATGCTGACACCCCTGGGCTCCTGCTCTATATTGGATTGGAAAGCCATTTATCTAGGCAGAAATCGCGAGCTTGTGATATCTTTCTTTTGGTTGCGGTCGGAGCTTGAGGCGCTGCATGCATAAAGAAACCAGCGCCGATTATCATATATGTCACAGTTCTAGTGGCGGATTCAATGAGAGGGGGGGAGAGGTGGTTGCTGTGGCCCGAACATCCTTCCCCTTCCCTATTATTTTTTTCAAAATTTAAACAAAATTGCTAAAAAAAAAAAAGGAAAATTCTACTCAAATTTTCAGTCTAAGTGTGCCATGGCATGAGGTGTCATAACCATTGATATTTCAATGCAAAATGTGTCGTTTGTCAAAAAGCTTTAATATACAAGACTGATATATTGAAGGCACCATGTTGTACTTGATTAGTCCTATTTTTTTCCAGTTCTTTTCAAAACATAATAAATACGAACAACTATAATCATTTAGTGAAATAAATAATAATAATAATAACAATAGTTATAATAATGATAATAATAATAATAATAATAATAATAACAATAGTTATAATGATGATGATGATGATAATAATAATAATAATAATAAAAATAATAATAATAATAATAATAATAATAATAATAATAATAATAATAATAATAACAATAACAATAACAATAACAATAATGCGCTGACAATATTGTCATCGGATCCATAATCAAACCAACACAAAGTTCAACCTCCTTCACTCCCCGAAGTATTCCAAGTAGTGTGTGCAATTTAACGCAGAATAATACTTGCAATGCCAAATCATCATACGCATTTATACTCCTGGGTGGAGAGAGGCAAACGTAAGTAAATTGCCATTCCCCCAAGGACACAACAATGCGACGAGTGTCTGTACTGTCGCACTTTGTAATAATCGGCGCACTTGTAATGCCTGTCGCACTTTGTAACAAATCTGTCACACTTTGTAATAACTCTTTTCGCATTTTGTAATAGCTGTCTGTCACACCTTGTAATACGCAAAGCTGTCGCACTTTGTAATAAAGTCTGTCGCACTTTGTAAAAACTTGTTTCATTCAAATATGTTGTAACTTTCAATGGATATAAAACATATTGTAGAATGTTGCATATTATGGAACACTAATACTCAAGGTGACTTACTGCGTTACGTCGTACGTAAAATAAAAAAATAAAATTTATGTGTATTTTCTACATATTGGTAGACCCTAAATCGATTTTTAAACGCCTATAAACCCCCTAAATGTGATAGTTTTCGGGAGCCCCGTTAATAATGTATTAATTTAATATTACGCGAATGCAGCAGCATAATTTTGATAGAATTCATAATTTAACACTACACTGCAGAGGGACTTTCTGAAAAAGGAATTTAGCTTTTCTTGACCTAAACCTAGGCCCTAGATAAATGTTCTACTGTTAAAGAATTTGTACAAAACTAACTTAAAAAACAATTCACACTCCCAAGAATTACTGGATTATTTATAATTCGTAAAAATGGATTTTGGAAGTGAGATCTGCATGCCAGTTAGTTGTCAAGTCTTTACTCTCGTACGTAGAGTTAGACGTAGGCTTGTAGGCCTGGCATAGGAAGCCTGCCTTTTTTCTACACTTTAGGCCTAGCCTAGGCTAGCTAGAATATGGTAAGTATATGCTGTAAATATTATTATTATTATTATTATTATTATTATTATTATTATTATTATTATTATTATTATTATTATTATTATTATTATTATTATTTATTATTATTATTATTATTATTATTATTATTATTATTATTATTATTAATAATAATAATAATAATAATATTATTATTATTATTATTATTATTATTATTATTATTATTATTATTATTATTATTATTATTATTATTATTATTATTATTATTATTATTATGCCTAACCTAGGCCAATTTGTTAATGTGTTAGAATAAAAGTCTGGCCTATGGCCTATATTTTTTAAAACAAAGAATAAAGTAATCTGCAATTAACAAAACATTGTAATAGAATATCTTTTTTCAGTTAATGCATCTTGATTACGATTAATATCAGGATCAATGTTTTCAGTTCTTTTGAGTTCCGAATCCGAATCAGCATTTTTTTGGCGCTTTTTTCAGTTCCTTTCAGTTCCGCAAAGTTGAACATGGGCAACTGAAAGGAACTCAGCTCAACTCAACTCAACTTGACTCATGTCGACAAATTTGCGCGACTGTCAGTTCCTTTCAGTTGCGGTCAGTTCCGTTCAGTTTCGGTCAGTTTCTTTCAGTTGCGCGGAGCGCTCATGTCGACGAGTTGAGTTGAATTGAGTTGAGTTGAGTTCCGTGTCGACCTGCGCCTGCCTTAACGGACATGTATTTGTCTCATTTTCGACACATTCATATGTCTCATTTCTGAGTCAGAATAACATGCCTTAATAGATATGTATTCGGTATTCGTCTCATTTTCGAGTCACGTACTTTTTTTGACATATTCACATGTGTCGCAGGCATGTTTTCGTCTCAATTCGAGTCAATAGAACTCTCTTTTTTACACATCTCCATGTGCCTCATTTATGAGACAAAACAATTTGCTTAACAGGCATGTGTTTCATTTTCGATTCAAAAGTATTCTTTTTCAACAAACCCACAAATGTCTCATTTATAGATAGATAAACATCATATCCATTTCATAATTATTCTTATCATCATCATCATCATCATCATTATCTTCTTCTTCTTCTTCTTCTTCTTGAATAAATGTTGAAATGAGAGAGAATAATGTTTTTAAATTTTAATCATGTTACACAAGGTTAGTTCACAAAAAAAAACAAAAAAAAAAACAAAACTTATGCCTCATAAACGAGACTTATATTTGCTTCTCTTCCCCAGGAGTATAAATGGGAGGGTCATGCTGTTACCCTGCTCGTTGGTGACCCTGTACGACTGTTCCAGACTAATTAATAACAGCAACTAGATATCAAATCATATCATATGCAAGAAGAGACTTATATGTAGGACATTGTCTGCATATGTTTGTATTATAAAAAGGGATTGACAGTACTTATAGGTTTAAGAATATTCTCTGTATTAATTTCGCTATTGCCAATCATAGGCTTAGGCCTATTACTTAAATTATTCATTATTGTTAAATAATATCGTTATCGTTATATTTATCATCATTCATTTATTGTTGTTATTCAACACTTTGCTAAATGGCACCTTATAGGGCAATGCACTGCCTTAGAATGAGGTACCACAGCATATGTGACTAACTATAATAAACATAACTGTGACAAAAAATATAAATAATATAAAAAGGTTTTGAAAGAGAGAAGTTTAATATACCAGCTGGTCTATCTAAAATAAATGTCTAAACAGTTTTAAACAATATAATTTGATCAAATTCGTAAAAAACAACGCTAACAAACACACGGAAGAAAGTTCCACACACTGTTGGCAAGTTAGAACATTTGATTAAAACTCGATTAATCTCCTACACTATTACTACATTGACATATGGGTCAGTACTAATTTCGTGCGCTGCGTACATGTGCACGACTAGGTATAATAATAATAATAATAATAATAATAATAATAATAATAATAATAATAAGTATAAAAATAATAATAAATATTATTATTAGTATAATGTCCAAGTCAATTATTACTGTCGTTACCGTTGTTGCTATCGTTAGTGACATCAACATCATTACCGTTAATGTTACTCTTTAACGGAATTGTATCATAAATTTAAGCATCATCGTGAAACTAGATTTGGAAATCCTACAACCCTGTATTATTTATAAAAATGTTATGATTATAAAGAAAAGTTGGTAGAATTATTTATAACTCGTCAATTGTGACTTACGACGCTTGAAGCTGTTTCTAACGAAAACACTGTTTTTTGTTTTTTTTTTATCTCACAAAAATAGTTAAGAATCATCTAATAACAAAGCTAACCATTACAATGCAAAAAAAAATCGTTTGAAAATATCGAGGAATCCTAGGCCTAGTAGTTATTTTATAAATCTTTCTTAATTGTTATTATTAAGCGAAGGTAAATAAGAGAGGACTGTGTGTTATTAATGTTCTCCTCTTCTGCAAATCTTCAATGTAAAGTGTAGTTGAAGATTGTATAAAACTACCTGATTCAATACTACGAATGACCGGCGGACGATGGACAAATTAATGACTAGGTTGCACGTTGCCGGATGGAATTTACCGTGAATGGATAAAAAAAATGGTGTCCCCACTATAATCTAATTCATCATCATCCCTACCACTATCGTACTCTATTATCGTACCATCACCATTGTCATATGTTATCATTATATAATCATTTAATAACCTACTGTAATCATCATTAACATAATATTCTATAATTCATTATCAGCGTTATTAATTATAATTATTATTCTATTTTCCTTCCACATCATCATTATCATCACATCATAATTATCACTTTTTATTACCATCAACATCATTATCATCATCATCATCATCATCATCATCATCATCATCATCATCATCATCAACATCATTATCATCATCATCATCATCATCATCATCATCGTCATCACCATCATCTTCATCATCATCATCATCAATTGTCACGATCATCCATTACCATAATCGATCAATCCAATATCAATATCTTATCAACATCGTAATCATTGTCATCATTATCGGCATTATCCAACATCATCGTTATCCTCCATCACCACCACCACCATCATCCACCACCATTATTGTCCTCCATCAACACATTTGAGCTTTTAAATTTAAATTTTTTTTTTTAAATTTTATTTTTATTTTTTATTTTATTATTATTATTATTTTTTGCTTTTACAGTCGTCAATTGTTA
>NW_022706774.1:0-556 GCF_011630105.1 Anneissia japonica
CCGCCCGAAACAGTGGATATTGATGGATGCCGACACTCTCGTTTGTTACCACGAGGAGGAAGGGACCATATTTCTCACGGCTCACCGACTCCCCGCGTACGTGTACCGAAAACTGTGCTGCACGAATCCCGATCGCATCCGATTCGCGTTCGCGACAGCATCAGCCGCGGCAGTTGCAGGGAAAGGCGATCCTTACTCGAACATTCCGGTAAGGTACGGCGATCAAGAGACGACGTTCGACGTTCGAGACGTCAGCGCCTTGTTCTACAAGGTGCTGCTCACCAACCACACGGAATACGCGCATCCCGAGTCATACCGAAGAGCGCTGACGGCGAGCGCAAGGAAACCCCCATGGAGGACCACGGAACGACACAGGATACTGGTACTGCCCCTGCCGCGCCCTGCGCCAGACGTGCGGTTTCGCGAGATCGCCATGAGATCCGTTGACTTCACGACGGAAGCGAGAGAGAGGCTGCTTCCTTTGCAACCCTGCGAATCGGGTGCGTTTTATTTCGGCGAACCGGTCGTCAGAGATAAGAAAGGGGAGGAGACGGTA
>NW_022706775.1:0-1225 GCF_011630105.1 Anneissia japonica
CTCTTGAAAACGGTAAGGTAAACTTTCTCATTACAGTAAATAGGCCTGTTATGTGTGTATACCTTTAAAATGAGTAGTTGCATATCGTATTCTTTTTTCAATGAATCGATAAGCGCCAAAGAAAAGAGGGGTCCATCCTAGATGACGGAAAATGAGCTTTTCCCCGACTCCTGTGGTGTCTTAATTACTTTTAAGTTCTTCAAAATTCAAGGTTTTTCCCTCTTGAAAACGGTCAGGTAATTTGTTCCCATTGTTATTACAGTAAAGGCCTTATGTGTCTGTACACACATAACATTTAAAAAAAAATTGAGTAGTTGCATACGAATCGATGAATCACAAAAAGAAAGGGGGTCCGGGGGTCCTCCCCGTGAAAATTTTGATTCCTAGAAGGCGGGAAATGAGCTTTCCTGACTTCTGGGGTGTTTTTTAATTACTTTTAAGTTCTTCAAAATTGAAGGTTTTTCCATCTTGAAAACGGTCAGGTAATTTTTTACCATTATTATTCAGTAAATAGGCCTTAAGTGACATACATAAAAATTGTTTAAAAATTGAGTAGTTGCATACGAATTTTCCATGAATCGATGAACCCCAAAAAGGAGGGGGGTCCTCCCCCGTGAAAATTTCGATTCCTAGAAGGCGGGAAATGAGCTTTCCTGACTTCTGGGGTGCCTTTAATTACTTTTAAGTTCTTCAAAATTCAAGGTTTTTCCCTCTTGAAAACGGTCAGGTAATTTTTTACTATTGTTATTCAGTAAATAGGCCTTATGTGTGTATACATACATAAAAATTTAAAAGAAATGAGTAGTTGCATACAAATTTTCCATGAATCGATGAATCCCAAAAAGGAGGGGGTCCAGGGGTTCTCCCCCGGGAAAATTTCGATTTCTAGATGGCGGGAAATGAGCTTTCCTGACTTCTGAAATGTATTTTAATGTATTTTAAGTTCAAGGTTTTCCCCTCTTGAAAACAGTCAGGTAAATTTTTCTCATTTTTTATTTTATGTGTGTATTCATACATAAACAAATGAGTAGTTGCATGCGTATTCTTTTTGCCATGAATCGATAAATCCCAAAAAGAAAGGGTGGTCCTTGGGTTCTCCCCCTTGAAAATTTTGATTCCTAGATGGCGGGAAATGAGCTTTCCCGGCATTTGAAGTGTGTTTTAATGACTTTTATGTTGTTCAAAATTCAAATTTTCTTAATGGAACAAAAAAAAAAAAAAAAAA
>NW_022706776.1:0-956 GCF_011630105.1 Anneissia japonica
GGCAACATGAGTCTGAGACGCTTGCGTTCCATCCAACGGGTGGCGTCCGCGTCCACCGTGTGGTTAGTGAGATCCAAGTTCGCGAGGAGAGCCAGTCTGACGATGATCGCGTGCGCCGCCTTCTCGTTCCTGTTCTACGAGACGTTCGCCGTCGAGAGATACAGGAAGTACGGATGCCACGAAACTTACGTCGTCGGTCAGGAAGAGTGTCCCCCGCACTTGCAACCGCAAACTGGATCTGACGGGCTGATGAAGGTTGTGATCTGTGTCGGAGCGTCGTTCTTCGTCCTGTCATTCCTGCCGTTTGTCTTCCTCGAATGGACGTTCGGCGCGAACAGGATGGCCGACGTCGCGGCCAACGTGCTCCGTTATCACTTCGACAGCGTCCTCTCGGAAAGCAGACCGGCGCCTCACGACTTCGAGACGTACGTGCGAGTGCTCGGCTACCGGGGCAAGGTGTCCGGGACGACGTTGCCGCGCCAGTCGGTCGAGCGAGAGATGTTCTGGAGAAGGGTGCTCACGTGCCAGCTGTCCGCCATGTACTTGGAATGGGCGTACTCTGAGCCGCCGAAACGGAAGCTCTGGATTCGAACTCTGATTCTGATCGCGTCCGTCGTGGTTCCTGCCGCCGTCCTCGCCGATGCGTCGCCGGCGTCTCGCGCGTGCGTGGCCGTCGCCGGCCTCTTCTTTCACGTGGCGCCTCTGCAGTCGTTCGTCTCGCTGCTGCCGTTCGCCGCCTACTGGTGGGCGACAGTCGCCTGCTGGATTCTCTCGCACGCGCTATCCCTGCTGCTGACCGTGCGCACCGAACGGAAAGAGGAACTGGATGCGGTCAGACGATCGAAAGTCATCGATCCCGACGACATCGAAGACTTGGTGTTCCTGATGTACGTCGCGAAGAGGTGAATAACGATTCCGAGTACACATGACGACATCACTACGTCATCCTCCGAAAA
>NW_022706777.1:0-693 GCF_011630105.1 Anneissia japonica
TACATCTATACAATCGTCATTGCATAATGAAAATAATTCAGATAATCAGATCACAAAAAAAGAAACAACAAATACAACTTTACATTAGTCAAATACAAAAATAAATAATTATAATTAATAAATAAAAGACGACTAGATAGGAGCAAAGCAAAATGAATACCCAAAATACATGTACAGTATCATATTTCAATTATGCCAGATGAAAAACATCAGTGTCAATATTATTTCAGTGCGATTAATTGAAAACAACAATTTGCTTAATAGTGTTGATTTTAAATTCTGTTTCTGTTTTTAGCGAGTTACAATAAATCTTATGGTGCTGCTACATAGGCGTCAAATAAGCTCTAAATGTGTATTTTACTAATCATAATCTAAAGTCCTGTTCAGACTATCAAATTATATTTGGCAAAAACCCTGTTGTATGCCCATATATAGTCATGATGTGCCTATATATGGTCATGATGTGCCCATATCTAGTCATGATGTGCCTATATATGGTCATGATGTGCCCATATATACTATAGTCATAATGTGCCTATATATGGTCATGATGTGCCTATATATTATTTTTAGTCATAATGTGCCTATATATGGTCATGATGTGCCCATATATAGTCATAATGTGCCTATATATGTGGCAAAGACAAGCCAAACCAGTCACTCGTCGCAAATCGTGTTTCAGAGAAAATGGCC
>NW_022706778.1:0-1218 GCF_011630105.1 Anneissia japonica
AAAAAAACGTTTTGTTGCAATTATGTCCAACTTCGGTGCTTCAAATCCGTATTTCTGGTGGACTAATAACGGCATGGGTCCCCTAATAATGGGCCCCTCCAGATTGACAGATCCCCTAAAAAAAATTTTTGCGCCAGCAGTGCAATCTTTCTCGCGCTTCGCGTTCGTTACCTGGAGCCCACTCCTAACCCCTGCCCCTGTTCAGTTTCTCCTCTTGGCGGCCCTGATTCCCAGTGCTAAGCAGCAACTTGATTTGAATAATTTTCACTTTGATTTACCAGCTGCTACTTACAAGCTATTACGTAGCTAATTGACTCTACTATCATGTTATTGGGATTGTGTAGTTAACATAATTAACAAACTGGAAAAACAGAATGTAAAAATGCTTTCGTATATTGATATTATATTTGGAGTTAAGAATGTGAAAAGCAATGAATTAATTACATTAGCTTGTTATGTAATTTACAAATCATTTTTAAAAGCAGAAGGTAAAATAAAAAATGATAAGTTAAACAGGATGTTTATTGCTGAGCTAAAATTAAGGTGCAAACTCTAGTCTAAATTAAAGAAAATGTAATGATGTTAATTGAAAAAAAAAACCTAAAAATTGTTAAACAGTAAATTATCTGTAAAAAAATTAAGATGGAAATGAAAAGGTGTAGAACTGAGATTAATTTGTTATGTAATATATTGATATTTAAGCAAATGTTTATGATTTATTTTACATACCAAAAAGCAGAAGGTAAAGTAAAAAAAATGTTAAATCAAACAGGATGTTCATTGTTGAACTAAAATTAAGATCTAATCTAAAGGAAATGTAATGATGAGAATTGAAAGTGTTAAATGAAAATAAATTATTTGTAAAGAATAAGATGAAAATGAAAATATGTAGGAAAACAAAGATTAATTTATTATGTTCTTATATTGATTTTATGTAAATTTTTATGGTGCAATTATGAGAATAAAGGTGGCTTTGCCAGAAAGAGAAAAAAAATGTGTGAGCCCTCAAGTTGTATGAAGGGAGAGAGTGGTCTTAAATCCGTAATGATATTGTACGGGCCTTTGTGCTCTAAACGGTATGACACTCGCCGAGATAGCGAGAGGTTGCGGGTCCGATTCCCGCCAGAGACCTCTTTCGTTGATAAACTATGTTTGATACGATATTATAGTATCATGTTCCAATATATTTAAGCACTGTGTTATTACCTATTTGATATA
>NW_022706779.1:0-1357 GCF_011630105.1 Anneissia japonica
AGTTAGTAATCGATCACCATTCGCTAAATAAGTGTGAACTTCTACAAAATCTGTGCGTGTGATTTAAGGCAATTTTGCTTATTGATAGTATTTCTGTTACTTAAATTAATTTTTATTACGATGCCTGGAAGAAAAAGGAGCATCAAATTGAGACTGTAAGTACCCAATATCAGAAATATTTAAAATATTCAAAATTAAATCTGTTACAATTTTACATTCATGTTTGTGGTGTTTATTACTGTATAGAATGGTTAGATGGTGTATAAACAATTCAGAGCCTGCTGGCTTAAAGGTAAACCAGCTATTTATGTTTAGTCGAGCAAGATTAATTTAACAAGTTATTAACAACAAGCGATTTTGTCAATGCATATAAATTAATATTTCACTTTATGATTATTATTTACTACTCTTGTGTTATTGAATTGTCATATTAAATGCGTGCAACAGAATCATCATTTGAAAATAATAAATGTTACTGCTGCTGTAGAGATAAATTAAACAATTTAAAGCCCTTAGCAATTTTTTGCTGAATGAGCATTTTGAAAAAAAAAATGACCCTGACAGGTTATAGGTATGCATGTATTTGCTGCGAAGCAGCCAATTCATATTCTTGACAGCAATTTGACCTCTGAAAGGTCATTATTTGTCAAAAAACCTGCGCCTAAGACAACTGAAAAGCGGAGTTTCCTTCTTTCGTTCTGCCAGGTAAAATCAATTACTGTACTTTAGGCGACGTTTGTAGACTAACCTACTCATACCAACGTCCGCATGTTGCGACGCTGGAGTACTATTCAGCGTTTTTACTATATTTCTAGGTTTCCTATTTCTACATTTAATCGGCTCATGTCTCAGCCACAATATTTTGAGGCCAATATTATTTACGAACCCAGTTAAAATTATTTACTAGCCTATTTCAACGTGCTAATTATTACATTTAGGCGACGCTTGTTGTAGACTGGCATAGTGTTTTCGGAAATTCAGGTAAATACAATTTTATACACATGCGCAGATCGATTCACCAGCAGCGAGTCATCGCCAGCAGCAGCGAGTCGCCAGCAGCGAGATGTCACTCACTGCAGCAAAACACTATGTACACTGTACCAACGCTGTTCTAATATAGACAATGGGTCGTGTCTCATATTATTTGTTATATTTTTATTATTCATTATTTTCACTTGATTCGCATAAATAATTTTGTTCGAAGAACATTTTATGCAGTTTTACTTCGCAGCACTTCACTTGCAATTTGCAATTTCTAGTTCTAAAAGATTGTCTTACTGTACTGACACTGTCATATCTTGTAAAATAGAAAATAGTCAACAAGTCATTAAATTAGCAGTTCCCACAATGTAGATAA
>NW_022706780.1:0-521 GCF_011630105.1 Anneissia japonica
CCGCCATATTTCGAGTACTTTTCCGAAAAACTTCAAACTTTCAATGGAATAGTGTTTGTTTCAACTATCTCACTTTGCCTAATAGAAAAAACTACATTTTGACTCAACTTTTTAACATTGTCACTTTTTGCACAAAAGTGCTTATCTCGCCGAGTTGAACACTTAGTGCAAATTTTTGTCTTTCCGCCATATTTCGAGTACTTTTCCGAAAAACTTCAAACTTTCAATGGAATAGTGTTTGTTAGGCTATCTCACCGTGCGTAACAAAAAAAAAATTACATTTTGACTCAACTTTTTAACATTGTCACTTTTTGCACAAAAGTGCTTATCTCGCCGAGTTGAGCACTTAGTGCAAATTTTTGACTTTCCGCTATATATCGAGTACTTTCCCGAAAAACTTCAAACTTTCAATGGAATAGTGTTTGTTTCAAGCTATTTCACCTTGCCTAATAAAACAAAATTACATTTTGACTCAACTTTTTAACATTGTCACTTTTTGCACAAAAGTGCTTATCTCGCCG
>NW_022706781.1:0-2475 GCF_011630105.1 Anneissia japonica
AAACTATTATAATAGGCCTACTCAATATAAAATTTGTTATTTTCTGCAGGAAAGATTGAAAATGCCTTCTTAATTGTTAACATGCTAGCCAGATCTCTCAGCGTAAAACATGCAGGTATTTATTTTCGAACGATATCATGTGCGCGTATATGAGGAATGCAGTCAACAAAGAAAGGATAGTTAAATTGGGATTTTAAGTTGTCAACGTAATTAAAACACCATTATGGATAATAATGCATATAAAATCCAAATCTTTTAAAACTGGAGTTAAAAATGTGGGGTTTTAGGACCAATAAATGACTAATTTTTCATCACAAAAATTTCGCAGTCTCTCACAGCAGATTTTTTACAAAGGAGATTCATCCCCTCGTCCCATGCTAAGAGTTATCATAAGCCTACAGTGCTTGTCTTTCGTTAAAATGTAAGCAATTCTGTTAATTTGCAATAAATGAAGAGGATGTGCCAGGCTGTAAAATATCCCCCGCGAAAAATGTTAGTTCAAGAAATTCATCGCCTCATTTAAAAAAATGTGGTGTGGTAAAGATGTATCGATTGTACATAGGACTTGATAACTGCATCAGTAGTTGTCAACAAAAGAGTTACAGCCATGGTTACAGCATGCACGCAAAGATTGTACATGGTGGATACCTAGGCGGTTTTATTTACACGATCTTTTGTTACTTTTTTCGCCAGTGACGTCACGATTAAATCGTATATAATGGCCTATAACTTCATAAAAAATTGCCAAAAACGATTTTAAGGTTGATTCTATTAATGGCATATCAAAAATCCCGTTTAGAACAAAAAATCATTTAGTTCTCTTTTAAGGTCTGGATCCCCATAAAGAGAGACTTCGACCCTCATCTGTCGATGCCACTGGTAAATAAGGCTCTCTGCAGGTGTTGGGGTAATGATAAAGGAGGAGCTTTCAGGTCAAGTTATCGAAGTACTGAGAAAAAGTGACAGAATTATTGTTGTAGTGATGGTACAGGGGAAGCAAGTAATAAGAGTGGTTAGCTGTTATGCACAAGTTGGCCGAGATGAAGTAGAGAAAAATAAATTTTACGATGATTTAGTAGATGAATTGGGATTGAATGGAAAAAAAAAGAGTTCTTAGTCGTAGCAGGTGACTTCAATGGCCACATTGGAAAGGATATAGATGGTTATGAAGGAATTCATGGAGGTTTTAGTATAGGTACACGAAATAGAAAAGGAAGAAGGTTGCTGGAGTTCTGCGCAGAATCAAATTTAGTAGTGGATAACACTTGGTTTAAAAATAAAAGAAAGGCAACATTTCAATCTGGTGTTGCAGAAACTCAAATCGACTTTATGTTGGTAGAGAATGAATGGCGAAAAAAGATCCAAAATGTGAAAGTGATTCCAGGGGAACTCCAACACAGCTTACTGGTAATGGATGTTGGAAAATTGCATATACCAAAAAAGAAACAAGTGCTGCCAAAGAGGCTAAAAATATGGAAGTTTAGAGATGTGAAAATCCAACAGAAGTTTGCAGAAAAAATGGATGAATTGTGGATGAGTAGCTCAGAAAAGGATCCATGGCTAAAATATAAACTATGTACTCTGAACGCAACCAAAGAAGTATGTGGAGTGAGCAAAGGTAAGACACCTCAGGGTGAAACCTGGTGGTGGAATGAGGAAGTGCAAGAAGCAATTGTAAAGAAGAAGGTTAGTTTCAAGCACATGCAGAAGCAGAACACGGAGCAAAATAAGGCAAGGTATAAGAGGAACAAGAAGAAGGCTAAGAAAGTAGTTGCTGCAGCCATGAAGAAAGAAACGGAGAAAGAGCTGGAAATGCTGAGTAGAGGGGGGCCAAGCCATCTTCAAAAAGTTAAGAATTTTAAGGAAAGAGTCAAAGGAAAGTAACTGCATCAAGGGTAAGGATGGTAAAATCTACTTTGATGAAGTGGACAGAGGGAAGATCTGGAGAACTTATATGGAAAGTATTATGAATAAGGAGAATGAGTGAGATGGTGTAGTGGATGCAGAGAAAGTAGAAGGACCAGTGGAAGGCATTACGAGAGCAGAAGTGAAGAAAGCGCTGAACACCTCGAAAAATGGGAAAGCAGGGGGGCCATCGGGCATTACAAAAGAACATTTCATATCATCACAGCATGGAGTAGAAGTATTATATCAGGTGGCAAATGATATTATGAAAGGTGCCAGTATGCCGGATGATTGGAAGCTAAGCATCTTAATACCAATCTATAAGGGCTGTCTCTTATACACATCTAGATGTGTATAAGAGACAGAGATGTATCGATTGTACATAGGACTTGATAACTGCATCAGTAGTTGTCAACAAAAGAGTTACAGCCATGGTTACAGCATGCACGCAAAGATTGTACATGGTGGATACCCTAGGCGGTTTTATTTACACGATCTTACTTTTTTCGCCAGTGACGTCACGATTAAATCGTATATAATGGCCTATAACTTCATAAAAAATTGCCAAAA
>NW_022706781.1:2912-9675 GCF_011630105.1 Anneissia japonica
GGTGGTGGAACAACAAATGCAGGAGATTGGGAGAGTGGACCGTTTTTGTTATCTTGGTGATACACTTAATAGTGGAGGCGGTTGTGAAATTGCGGTGGCATGGAGAAGTAGGGTTGGATGGTCTAAGTGCAATGAGCTGGCCATGGTACTGTGTGGCAGAAGGTTCTCATGGGGAATAAAGGGTAGGATTTATAAAGCCTGTGTAAGATCAGCAATGGTGTATGGTGCCGAAACATGGAACATAAAGACAACTGAAGAGGGAATTTTTAGAAGAACAGAAAGAGCAATGATAAGAAAAATGTGTGGTGTTAAGCTGGCAGAAAGAAGGAACACAAAGGAGCTTATGGAACCTCCAGGTCTAAGTGAAACAATTGTTGAGGTTGTTATGAGAAGTTGC
Organism: Anneissia japonica; assembly: GCF_011630105.1. Lineage (NCBI taxonomy): Eukaryota > Metazoa > Echinodermata > Crinoidea > Comatulida > Comatulidae > Anneissia > Anneissia japonica. The sequence continues at coordinate 3,310 of NW_022706781.1, forward strand.
TAGAGATGGATGGGTCATGTGCTAAGAAAAGACGAAGGTGATGCAGTAAAGAGAGCCTGGCATCTAGAAGTTGAAGGTAGAAGAGTAAGGGGGCGGCCAAAGGTGACGTGGAAAGATATGGTGAAAAAAGAAAGTGCAAAAATTGGTTTGGAGGAGTATGATGCACAAGACAGGAAGAAGTGGAGAGATGGTGTAGCTGCATGGAACGAGTGACAGTCAGTAACCCCTTGGAAGAGGGAAGAAAACTGACTTAAATAAATGATGATGAAAAAATGATGATGGGATGACTCCCCGGTTCTCTGAGGCCGTGGAGAGCGGGAGGATTTCTTCTCATTGACCAGACCAATAATATTTGCTTCCTACAGACTTACAGACAGGTACAGTTAATTAATGTGTCACTTCATTTCAACATTATTTTATGTTGATTTACAAATCAAGTATACAATAGTATTAATGGCAATGATGAAATCATCAATATCCATGATAAGGGAGCAATGATTATAACACTGTTAATGACAACGATAGGGTGTCAAGAACTTGCATACATGACTTTGCCATATAGGGGAAGGTTTACTGAATGTAAACTTCAAAAACAATATTATACAAGAATCTTGGTAATCACAATCTCAAATTTGAACTCACCAGGACCTGATCCAACATAAGGTTCCTCCACATCAATATCTCTTGGTAATTCTCCTTTGAACTTTGTAGAGGTTGGCTCTATTGCCAGGACTTTCTCCTCTGAAACTATAATGTTAAAATAGTGAAATACATCAACTGATAATGATTATCCAAATCAATTATTTTTATGTGACTATTGATCATTACCATAATTATGTTTCAATTGGCATTTTGAGAAAATAAAATGAAAAAATAAAATAATATAATAATGATAATCCTTTATCTAATCTCAAATAAAGGACAGAACATCAAATTCAGGCTGTGATCTGTAATACATGTCCAATACAGGAAGATTTGTGCGAGTGTACTCTTATTAAAATTGTATTGTTAATGGTTAATGGTTAATGGTTTTTAATTTATAGAGCGCAAAATACAAAAAGTCTCTAAGCGCTATCAGGCAAGTGTAAAGATGGAACGGAAACCAAAACCACAAAATAAAAAGAAGTGAAAATTGAATACCATGCCAGCACCCAAACCGAAGTATGGGGATACGCCCTCATCGCTGGCTAGGGTTCAATCTAATTGAACTACAGTCAGCACCTGTTGAGTCTCGGCCATCTCGGATTCGGGCGCCTCCTATCCTAGTTAAAGCTATAAAAGCTAGCTGGCATGGAAATAGGAAAAAAATTAAATTAAAGGGACGAGAATAAGTGGGTCTTAAGTCGTTCTTTGAAAATGGTGACAGAAGGTGACTCGCGAATAAATAAAGGTAACAAGTTCCACAACTTGGGCCCAGCAACCATAAACGATCGCTCCCCACAAGACTTTAACCGAAAGAATGGACAATAAAGATTGGTTGAGTCAGTTGTTGACCGGAGGGAACGAGTGCAAGTTGCAGAACGAACCTTAATTAATTCGGAAATGTATTGTGGTGATAACTTGTGAATTGATTTGTAAACATATAAAAGCACTTTGAATTCAATACGCTGTTTCACTGGCAACCAATGAAGACGACGGAGAGTAGGGGTGATGTGATGGAATTTAGGTGTCCCAGTGACAAGACGAGCAGCGATGTTCATCAATAGCTGCAGCTTTCTAATTGATGTTAATGGTATTCCGTAAAGGACTCCATTACAATAATCCAATCTTGATGTAACCAATGCATGTACAATTGTCCTTTAGTGCAAATCGAAAAAAAATAAATTTTGAAATTAAATTGGCCATTTTGGATCATCACAATAGTTATTCACTTTGAATTAAAAATTTTATTGAAAAAAGAAAAAAATTACTATAGTTACACCACGTTTTACGAAACAGAAAATGGAAGGGGTGACAGCACCAAATGTTTCCGGTTTTAAATAGCTAATAAATATGCGAAATTGATACTTAATGACCCTTGACATCGACAAGTTGGTTTGTGTAAAGTAAACAAATCGCGAGCGAGTTATCAGGCTTCTGTGTGAGGGCCTAGCTGTCGTTGTGTTCAGCCCAGGGATCAGCCTAGACTGCATCAGGACACGTCCCTCTCCGTTCATTTAGGCCTGGGCTAGGCCAGTCAGTAACGATAGCTATTGTTAGCCTACCCCATACTGTCTTATATAATAATTATTGAGGAGAATATCTGAACTAGCTTGGCCCTAGAGTGTCAGATTACTCTGTCTGTAGGTACACTTAGGCCTACCCTATATAACTGTCTTATTTATTATTGATATTATTCAGCCAGGCTTATTAAAACTTAGGCCTAGCTAGAGAGAATTATTAATTACTATTTTTTATTTAGGTAGGGTCTAGCTTTTACTTTAGAAAAACACTGGCTATTCTTCCAAAATGCAGTGTATGTTTTTGTTTGTTTTTCATTTTATTAAAAAAAATAATATTTAGGGCAGATATGGGACCAAGACAGCCCTGTGCTAGTGAATCTGATTATTGCACACAATGTAAATTGTAATTATGAAGTTCAGGAATAATTGTCCTCAATTTTCCCTGTGCCAGTGAATCTGAAGACAGAAATTATTAGCTGACAATGTAATTATGATGTTCAGGAATTATTCTCCCCAAGAAAAATAATCTTAAAAACAATTCTTTTAATTTTACCTGCTCAATTTGAAGCTAGATTAAAGTTATGTAATCAAGCATAAAAATTATTTAATATTATTAGCTGTCTATGATCATACTCTACTGTACTTGATGATATATTTAATTTTTTTCCAATTCTAGAGTGAAACTTTATGTAACATTTACATCCTTATTCTGGAAGTGGAAAAGTATTTTGTTGCTAGTGAATGATGGAAGTTTAAATTAAACATTAAATAATTTTATTTCCAAAGATAATATATTGATACATACAGGAAAAAACAATGCCCAAATAAAATACCTTCTGACCATTGATTAGCAAAAGATCAACTCCATACAAAATATTTAAATCTTGTATAATTATCTCACATTGGTCTTTTTCTGGACACTACAATAGCTCGCGATGAGAAAGAGCGTAAACATCTTGTCAACAAACCTCTTCTCTTATCAGATATCTCCATAACAACCCCAGATACCTCATACATATGCATAATTAGTGAAGCAAACTGAATTTAAATTAGCTTTCTTCCAACCGTCGCGATACAACAGTCATGAGAATTTTTCGAACTAATTTATCTGTTAATTAACGAAACTGATTGATTTTCGTTCGATTTTTGGATCAAAAGCGAATAACTTTCCTAAAGCAACAAAATGGCCAATTCAAAGTTTAATTTTGTAAACCTTCATTTTTTGTGTTAGAAAGGACAGTACAACTTTAATAGAGGTTATGCACAGTACTGGGAGATAACAACAATCATAAAACAATTAAATTTGTAGCCTATTCAGATATTTTGGTTGGTTTAAATCAGATTGTTAGTAAAAATATAATTAAAATATCATATCACAATTACAGTACTATTAAATTATTATTAATAGAGAACACAGCATACTGAAGGCAGTACAATAGGAAAAACAGCAAGGGAATTGTCTCCCCAGATCACTAACTAGTAGGTTTTCTATAGTTTAGCTGAACCCACTATTTGAGCAACTCTGATAATAATAATAATAATAATAACTAGATTTGAACTCGTCACTGATATGATGATGTCACAATGTCCGATCAGCCATAATGATCTATAAAATCATATCTACAATTCATGTGCTTTCAGAATATGTAATAAAAATTGGGGGTCACCTTTCATCCTAAGGAGCTACAACTGATTAAAAATAGGCCTGATTTTAGCATATTTTCACTGTATATCGGCACAAATCCGCGCAAAGATACCTATATTTGATGCGCATGTACGGAATTTCTATTGGCCATAAGATGACCAAAAAGAATGGAAATTTGTGAAAACATTGTCAGGAACCCAAACTATGCGCGCGCGTAGTGGAAAATTTCAAAAAATTTTGAAATGCTCAAAATGGCCTGAAACGTGCTCTAATTTAATCAAAAAGTGATTTTGAGCATTTGAAAAATTTGACGCATGCGTACTCGCGCGTAATGAAGCGCACACGTAAAATTAGGGTACAGCACATTCAACATTAACCCGAAGTTAATGCTCACTTAATACGATTTCAAAATTACAATTGGTTAGTCTGATATGATTGATAATGTAAAAACGCAAAATTGCGCGTAGATGACGTCACGCATGACTGAGCACGTTGAAAAGCTTACCATGACTATTCCAGACCAAGCCAAATGTTCGTTGACAGCGATTGTGTGTAACTCGTGGCATTTTTTGAGATATCGTGCGAACAGAAAAGGGGAGAAAGAAAGAAGAATAAGAAAAAAAATATGATGATGATGATGATCCTGACACTAGTGTAGCGGATCACCAATAATATTTATTTGGCATTTAAGAAAAATACAATTTGCCAGGAAAGGGAACAGGCAATTAGCCTGAACAAAACAAATTTGCTCTCTTTCCTCTTAACTAACACTACAAAAATACAAAATGAAATTCTATTATTCAGTAAGATAACAAACAACTCATTGAAAAAAAAAAATCAAAATGCAAAGATCACAAATAAACAATCAGATAAAAATAAGTAAGCAATAAACAGTTAATAAATAGTCAATACATTGAGATATAGTGCTTGCTGAAGGCAGACTTAAAACTTGTAATTGATAAGGATTGTTGAATAGATATTTTACAAGTCATAAAAACACACTACGATGTGTGGCAGCAGTTAACGCCATAATCAAAAGAAACGGTTATAGAAGAGACAGGAATAAGGCATGTTGCATAACAACCCAAGGTAATTAGTTCAAACCTTGAAAAAGTAGGCTTGATAATTGAGAGCCGATCACATGGTGAGTGCATCTTCAGCTAGTGGACGTACAGTACTGGTGCGTTTGAAGATGGCCAAGTTTTACCCTCCAGAAATTTGACTAATGAATGGCTACAATGGAAAGGGAATTTTTTATGGTTTTGACTATCGACGAAACTACATAAAGAGGATAACGATATCCAAATAATATTAATTTATGCCATGGGGCAAGAAGCAGATCGGATTTACAGATGTTTCGCTATTCCAGCTGATCAAAGCCCAACGTTTGACACTGTTTTAAAGAAGTACAACGATTATTTTACACCCAAGGTGAATTTATTTATAAGGAACTGAAGTTTGAAAACAGACAACAAGAGGGTCAGTCAGTTGAATCCTTTATCAGTGATTTCTATCACTTGAAGTATAAGGACCACCAAATTAAAACTAGATTTGTGAATGGTCTGTTGGATAGGAGACTGGCTATTGAGCTGCAAATAAAAGATTTGTCATTGGATCAAACAATCCAAAAAGTGAGGCATCACGAGCTGATTAAATTGCAGAAACAGCGAGCGGAAGAAACAAATAAATCCAAGCTGGATGCTGTACACAATTTTCGTCCCACTGCTACAAAATGGACTAGAAGGCCCAATAAGTGCTCAGGGAGAAACCATTTTGCTAACATTTGTCGTACAAGGAGACCACAACAAAGAACCAAACAAAAACACGGAACCAAGTACAGGACAGTCTTAACGGAAGTTGTCTATGATAAGCCTACTGTAGTACTTATGATGATGACAATACTTATGTTATTGATCACTTAACTAAATCAAACTAATGAAAATTGTAATATTAGTGGGGCTGAATGTTGTGTAATTGAACGACCATGGAGAGTTATGATTAAAATGAATGAAACTTATGTAGATTTTAAAATAGATACTGAATGTCAGAGTAATTAATGAGACAACCTACATAAATTTAGATACAGTACAGATAAAAATTACTGCCTTCGTACCACGCGAAGCTACACATACAAAATGGTAGATACTTCGTAGCAATTGCGTAGTAGACCAGGCTATAATTGAGATAGGTGCCACTTGGAGAGGTAGAAATTCTCATATGGTTTTTCTAGACCAGATATTTATGGGGAATCAGAATATGTGAGGTAAAAGGGGTGTAACCTGAGAACTTACGTGTGAGGGCGCTTTTTCAAAATGGCCGCCAAAATCCAATAAATATCATATATATGGGTAAAATAAGCACAGAAGAGGTAGGTTTGACCAACTTTTGAATATGTAATGATAGGAGTAAAGTATAACTAGCTAAAGTTCTTAATGTGAAGATTTCGGGAGGCAATTGAGGGCGCTTTTTAAAATGGCCGCCAAAATTAAATAACAACTTAACAGCAGATTCAATACCCTAGATAAATTTGTTTAATTTACAAAACATGAATGTAATAAC
>NW_022706781.1:9857-15794 GCF_011630105.1 Anneissia japonica
TCTTATTTTATGACAACGGAGAGAGGGTCATTCTAGACACAAACACTGGCAAATACCGAAAGTTGTTCAAATTAAGTGGCATTAACTTTCACCAGCGAAGAAATCATCCCTTATTGGATCTCGTGCTTAGTCAAAGGCAAAGTTTTGTTGACACTTTCTGATAACTTTAAAGTTTTAGATGTTCTGTCACAAAAGATATCTGAGTAACTTGAAGACTGTGCATGGAGTTAAGGGAAAAAGTGTAAATCAAGCAAGATGTGAAATTTTCAATAGAGGCAACAAGATCACAGACATATCATTGCTACCACCATGTTTGCAAGCAGACCCTTGAGCACTTGAGCAAATTTAATCGCTAAAGAATGGAAATTAAGCAGACGTAAATGATTTGGTCAGTAAAAATAGTATTCACAACAGATGGAATGATCAAATGAAGCAAAAAATGATTGAGACAGTGATGCACATGGACGTCCAAGAACTGTTTATAATAAAGACGAGGACTTTCAGATTGCAGTGATATTAGCAATACATGAAGATTATTGCTCAACATAGGGTTACACAGTAAAGGACAATTATGTAATAAATGAATTAATGCCTTTATACAGGAAAATTATGGTAGTTACTTGTGTGGTCCTCTGGAATACCTTGTGTAGTACACAAAAATAATGAAAAACAACCGTAAGGAAGCTGGATTGTTTTTTAGGATTCTGGTGATATTTTCCATTTTTCAAAAACAGAAAAGGGCTAATATAAGGGGGCATTTTTACTTACATTTCCAAAAATGAGTTAGCTTACCACCCTAAAATATGTTATTTTGGGTTTAAAAAGTCAGCAGTTATTTCATTATGTTTTGTAAATTAAACAAATTCATTTAGGGTATTTAAGCTGCTGTTAAATTGTTCTTTAATTTTGGCGGCCATTTTAAAAAGCGCCCTCAATTGCCTCCCGAAATCTTCACATTAATAACTTTAGATAGTGTTATACTTTACTCCTATCATTACATATTCAAAGGTTGGTCAATCCTACCTCTTCTGTGCTTATTTTACCCATATATATGTAGTTTATTGCCATTTTGAAAAAAGCGCCCTCACGCAAAAGTTCTCAGGTTACGCCTCTTTTACCTCACATATTCTGATTCCCCATAAAAAACTGGTCTAGAAAAACCATATGAGAATTTCTACCTCTCCAAGTGGCACCTATCTCAATTATAGCCTGGTCTATAGCCCAAAAGGCTACGAAGCCATCGCTACGCGTGGTAATGAAGCGATACTTTTTATCAGCCTAGCCCTACAACGTACATCTACGCGTAGGCGCTACCACATAAGTATTAGGCCTATTACAGTTCTACTAAATCACCTACCTGCCGGAAGTATGAATAAATGTTAAAACAAAAGTCATGTTGCAAGTGTTTTTATTTGAGAGTTGAGTGAAATCTGTTTTTAATTTTCCTTTCCTAACTCATCGCCATTAGCTTGCATATACCGATCGCGACATGTAACTTTTTCAACACAATCCAGACCATGTGATCCAGACCCGACCCAGAGAACGAGAAACACTCTGTTTGTAAGCTTAGTTAGGCCATCTTTAGACTATTGCTGCACTGTATGGGGAGGTTGTTACATATCCCACAATGCCTTACTTAACAAATGTATAAAAAGAGCTGCTAGGATAGTTTTAAAATGTAATTTTCTTACCCCATCTGCAGATATGTTGGCACAACTCAGTTGGCTTTCGTTTTCCGAAAGGGTTACATATAAAAAAGCTATACTTGTTTATAAATGCATAAACCGATTAACACCTTTATACATGACATACCTTTTCACACCGTATTTGCAAGCTCGTGAAACGAGACAGTCAACTATTATGAAGTTGAAGGTTCCTTTTTCGAAAAGCGAAAGTTATTCCACGACTTTTAAGGTGACCGGGGCGAATATATGGAATGACTTAGATATTGATTTGAGAACTGCGACTTCTCTAAACATATTTAAATACAAATTGTACGAGGCACTAATTAAGAAAATATAATTGGTTACGACCATGTGCTTTAAATGCAGGGCCCCAATGGAAATCAGTGTTTTAACTGTTTGGGCTACCATGGGTAAATAAATGAAAATAAATAAATAAATAAATGTCTAATGTAGTTTAAAATCAGTTTTAATCCTTATAACATGGAATGACCAGGGCCAAATTGAAAACTATTCGTAGCATTTAAACTCTTTAATTGTAGTATGATAACATATTTATAAATTTTATACAGAGATTACAAATTTAAATCACCATAAGTTATGATCCACTTCTCACTGGATGACCAACTACTATTCGAACTCTACCACGTAATCAACCCTACTTCAAGCCAATCAGAGTGTACGTAAGACAAAACATAATCCATAAAATCATGGACGCTAAGTGGCGCTATATTCAGCCACTCTCATTCATTGTGAGGCGGAAGTTTTTGTCGCAATGTTTTTCATAGCCTGGGTTCCAGGCCCTAATTTTTTGGTTACTCACTCTTTATTGCACTTAGTGTATTCCGTCTATCTCTAAATTAACTTTCTCGTTGGTGGCGCTGTCCAGAATGAGAAAAATAATAACAAATAAGAGACTTGTGGCAAGTCTATGTTTTTCAGTAATATTTCTCAATCAGAAGATATTTTATTAAATACGATACGACACATTTTCTTGGGAAAAAGTGGGGATGTTTTTCAGTAATATATTTCTCACTCAGAAGATATTTTATTAAATAGGCCCCTACGACACATTTTCTTGGGAAAAAGTTGGGGGGGGGCCAATGCCCTCCCGGCCCCCCCTGTTCCTACGGCCCTGCGAAATATGACTTCTAAAGATGAACAGCTTTTGCTTGTCCAAATATTATCGTGACATTCCTGATCATGTAAAACGCTCAAGGTAGCTCGTCAGCACAGGAGGGATTATTATTGTATAGAGAAAGGGCCCGTTCGAGCGAAAAAATATCTGTGCGATTTTCCAGTTAATTCACACACTTTCTAAAACCGCTCGGACACGCGCCTAATTACCTTATCATCTGGATTATCCGCGACAATTTTGACCACCAAATTGCTGGGTAGAATTCCGTGTATGAGATGGCCTTGGAGCCGGAGACGATGATAAATCAACCTTAATTGCTTTGCCAAATGGTTCGTCCACAGCAAGTACACGCTGTCGTCGCGCTCTTCTTCGCCTCCTCATGTTCACAGCGAAATCAAAGTTGGATTGGACAGTAAATCCATCCACATAACATCGCATCATTGTAGCCATAATGGTGGCTAGTAGCATAGCTACACGTTCAATTTGTAACATTACCATTATAGTACAGTATTCAGAGAATTAAACTTCAATACAAATCGTTCACGCGCAAGCAGAAGTAAACAAAGATTGGGTTGATGGGATTGGTGTTTCTGAATGACCTTACAAAATTACTTCCGGAATAGTTTCGTTACACGGTATTGCTTATTTAACCTTTCCTGAGTTCGGGAAAAATACTTTAAAATTCAAAATGTTGAGATGTAACGATAATTACAGAAACAAACATGATATGATGAGACAGGAAAATCAGGTGAAAACGAGGCTGATCACTTTTTTCAGTAGCTTGGTAGCATTTTCTAATCAACTAATTAATATTCAAGACAAGTCTGTGAATTTTGGCGAGCAGCTGATCGAAAAATCGTCCCGACGATCGAGCGACTAGCCTAGACAAAACATACAGTACACTAGTGTGAAGTCGTGAGTTTTTGTGATCATTTACGTACGCAGTTACAGAGAGACGGTTTAGTCAACGTCAATTGAATCATGGAGGAATAATTCAATTGAATTATTAAACATATATCAGTCCGATGACTTGTTTGTTTATAATTAGGCCTACACCTATGCCTAGGATTAGCACAGTCAGTGTCTACCCAGCAGCAGTAGCGCACTCCTGTCCGGGACACTGCTCCAGTCCCGCAGCAGGTGAGTTCGCACGCAGCCTTATCCAGCTGACGGTAAAGTTAGTAGGTTTCTACTACTAGCCTAGACTTGTCATGCCATGCCATGGTGACTTTGTCACATTAATTGTGCTAGTGCATTTTTTTCCCCATAATAATAGACCTAGGCCCCTAAGCCTATTAATAATAGTATACTATAGGCCTAGTTATAGGCCTGGTCCTATGAAAAACTGTCTAGGCCTAGGCCTAAATGTCTAAAAAATGCACTGACTAAATAAAGGTGATGTGCTATAAAACTACAGTATATCATCAAAGCCAACACCAATTCCTGTAACAATAAGATTATTATTGATATACTGTAGGCCTAGAAGCTAGGCCTAGACAGTAATGGGGCATTATTGTTGTGTAGTGCACAACAATAATGCCCCATTAAATAATAACATGATGCATATGTTACTCCAAATCTAACTTTCAGGTGTTGTTGAAATGTGGAATTCAAATAAAATATATACATATATATTTTTGTAGGACAAGATATGTGATAGGCCGAAACATGACACTCTCCTCACATAGGTATTTGCCAGTCGCCATGATGAGACAAACATACCACAACATTTGCCATGAGTACAACCACCAAACATTGGCATCTACGAAAGAAGGTGGTACAAAGCATACAAGAACCCAGCAAGACGTTAGCAAGAAACACTCTGGTCGTTTGCTAAAACTTGTAATGAAAGCTACACACAATTTAAGGTGAGCAAAAGAAAATTAAGTGAATATCTCATCACTGTTCAGCCAGAGTACATGAAACAAATATATTGCAATGGTAAAAAAATATCAGCATGGTGTGTCAGTTTTATTAAGAAACAACAATAATACATTACACACTAGCAGACAGGAAGGCTTCAATCAAGTAATTAAAAAATCTGAAAATAATGTCAATTGATGAATGTCTTTTCAGATTAGTACATACAGTATGCCCCTGTATTTTGACCATCAAAATGACTGGACATTTGACCCTCTACTAGTTTTTGATCCAGCATGGAACCAGCAGGGCCACGCCTAAGGCGGGTGGTTATATTTCCGAGAAGAATGCCGAAAATTAGTCTTTGAACTAATCTGAATACTGTATATAACCATTGCCAATGTATTATGCAGAAGTTAAGTTCTGTGCACATTTTTCCAAGCCATTTTCCGCGCAAATTTGAGCCAGCTTTCAAGGTACAGTATCATCCACATTCCACAACGAATAAACTCGCATTTTAGTAATGCTGTATTAGTAGTAGTAGTAGTAGGTCCTAGATAGTTCCATGGATCTAATAATTAATATGTAAATTAATGTTCTTTATTTAAAATAGTGTTGTTTGTTTGTCTAATGTTTGAAATATTATTATTACAGTTTGTATGCCTAGGCCTAAACTAGGGACCTAGCCGCGCCAGGCAGTAGTATCCCGTATTCTCTACATACATACAGTACTGCACTAAATGCTAGGCTATGCCTACACAGGTAAGACAAGTTGGTATCAAACAAACCTATTTAACGCCACTATTTATTAAGATCACCACTTCTAAGACTTCCTTATCCAAACCAGCAAACATATCTTTTTAAAGATTCATTCTTCAAAAATGCCTTCGACTTATCTTATTATTATTATTGAATATTTCAGTCCTAATTTTTCAATTTTCTGCTCGCGACGACCATTCTCAATAGTTGGCTAGTGTCGTTACCAGCTCATTATGGTTGAGTGAATCAGCTGACTTCCTGTCTAGTGCAAATTTCCGAAATAAAAACTGGGGCAAATCGTTATTTTACACATAATTGAGACATTTTCTTAAGTGAAAACACATATAAATGAAAAGAACGGCCAAAGTTACATTGGAATATCTAAAGTTTGACACAATTTTTTTATGGGGTTACCGAATGCAAGCCTTTGAAAGTCGGTACATTTTAGGAAATTCCCTATCTTATAACACTAGCTCCCGTAGCACCAGTTTTTTTTTG
>NW_022706781.1:15872-18478 GCF_011630105.1 Anneissia japonica
AGACAGCCCACCCCCCCCCCTTAAAACTACATTACCAAAGTTACCTAGTAAATTATACCCTAAGATAATTGATAAAAATGTTGTCAAGGGCAATGATGACAAAGCAAAAAATGAAACATTCTAAAAATTATAATAGATCAGCTAGGGATTTATCTATTAAACTTAAAGTGGGTGATAATGTGAGAATAAAGTTAAACCATGAATCCAAATGGAGTGAGTCAGTTAAAGTAGTAAGCTATGGTAGCACACCACGCTCATGTTAAGCATAAAGGTGCGATATACTGGAGTAATAGAAGGCATCTGTCAAAAACGAGTCACGATCCACAAGTGCCAGATCCCCATGATTTCATTCACGTTGTGTTTTTCATGATATCCTCATAATCCAAATCAATCATCAGAATTGTCAGTATCTGGAAATCAGTCCAATACTAGTGTTCACAGAATGTAAACTAGACTGAGAAGTGGTGTTACAATTAACAAACCAATGAGTGAGATACAGAGAAGTTTAAGTTAAAACAGTTTAATTAAGAGTTTCTAAAAATTACACTTAGTTGGACATCATTTTGTCTATATTTTAAAAGGGGAAGATGTCACGTGATGATGTATTGATGACGTCATGGAAATGTTGAATAAATGAACGTGTTGTTTCAAATCTTTGTCTGACTACTCTTATCTTAAAAGTCATAAGAACACACTACCATTACATCAGCTAGGGACAATTTTCCACAGAACCCCCAAAAAAGCTTTTCTACTGGACAACACCAGACAGATAGACAACCACTGCAATCATAAAGGAACCTCCCTTTAGGAGGAAGAAGAGGAGAAAAAGGAAGAATACTAATAACAACTAGATTTGAACTCGTCACTGAGGACGAGTTCGGTGATCCGCCGTACTTTGAGGCGTACGCAGTGCTGATGATTGAAAAATTTTTTATGATCAGAAAAATATGCTTGAATGACTGCTGATATGAATACAGTGTCAGGAACACAAAATATGTAACAAAACCTAATTTCCAGCTTCAGTACGTGCTGTGCGGGTGGATATGAACCTACGACACGTAAATTATAGAAAGTTTTGGAATGCTGAAAATGACGTGAAACGTTCTTCAAATTATCTGAAAAATGATATTGAAAATATTCACATTTTAACGCACGTGCACGTCACGATGTGTGCATGTACCATAATGGCACACAAAATTAAACATTGTCATGTTTTTTTTAAACCGCCTGTTAGTTGCTAATGTCACAAAAATTTTCCCATCATATAACCTGAACATCAGTCTAAAAGCTCCGAAATACAGTCTGCCGCCATCTGTCGTCAGTCAGTGATTTTTTTTCACAAATCTGAAAAAAAGACAGATGACGTCAGGGCTCCAAAAATTGATTCTTTTTGACCATGATGACGCCGACAAAGTAAAAAATAAAGGGACACGTCCAAAAGAGAATTGTTTCAGCTATAACATACAGGTGAGAGACAATCAATCAAGAATAAACGAGATACGTACAAACGAGTATAAATGTAAAGACGACATAATATAAAATTCATTTTTTTCTGAATTTAAATGCAAATATGATGACGTCACAATGTCCGATCAGCCATTATGATCTATAAAATCGTATCTACAACTCATGTGCTTTCAGAATATGTAATAAAAATTGGGGTCACCTTTCATGCTAAGGAGCTATATTTGATTATAGATAGGCATAATTATAAGCATATGTAATTTTTGACGCACATGTACGCGCACGTTAAGACGCGAAAAAAACTAAAAAGTAAGATAAATAACATTCAACCTTGACCTGAAGTATAAGCCCATTTAATATTATTCAGAAATGACGAATGGTTAAGATGATATGACGTCATCAACGTTTTGAAAAAAGAAATATAATTTTTTTCTTGTTTTTTAATTCAGATGGCAATATGATGACGTCACAATGTCTGATCAGCTATTATGATATATAAAATCATATCTACAGCTCATGTGCTCTCAGAATATGTAATAAAAATTGGGGGTCACCTTTCATCCTAAGGAGTTATATTTGATTATAAATAGGCATAATTAAAAGCATATGTAATTTTTTAAGCACGCGTATGCGCACGTTAAGACGTGCAAACAAAAAAGTAAGATACCTAACATTCAACTTTGACCTGAAGTATAAGCCCATTTAATATTATTCAGAAATGACGAATGGTTAAGATGATATGACGTCATCAACGTTTTGAGAAAAGAAATATAATTTTTTTTCTTGTTTTTTAATTCAGATGGCAATATGATGACGTCACAATGTCTGATCAGCTATTATGATATATAAAATCATATCTACAGCTCATGTGCTCTCAGAATATGTAATAAAAATTGGGGGTCACCTTTCATCCTAAGGAGTTATATTTGATTATAAATAGGCATAATTAAAAGCATAAGTAATTTTTTAAGCACGCGTATGCGCACGTTAAGACGCGCAAACAAAAAAGTAAGATACCTAACATTCAACTTTGACCTGAAGTATAAGCCCATTTAATATTATTCAGAAATGACGAATGGTTAAGATGATACTGTATGACGTCATCAACGTTTTGAGAAAAGAAATATAATTTTTTTCTTGTT
>NW_022706781.1:18620-21329 GCF_011630105.1 Anneissia japonica
TCAGCTATAACATACTCAAAGTTGGAAGACAATCGACCAAGAATAAGCGAGATACGCTCAAATGCGCATTTTTTTTAAAATGACGTCAAAATTGGGGGTCACCTTTCATCCTGAAGAACTATAACTGATTAAAAAAAGTACAATTTTGACTCATTTTGACTGAAAATTGACAAAAACGCGCAAATGTACACGTATCTTAGATGTGCGCGTACTGCACTATTATTAGACGTAAAATTACTGAAAAAAATGCAAATATGTCATTACAGTGTAAGAAACTCAAAATATGTCAAAAATTGTAATTTGAGTCATCTGCACGCGCTGCGCGAGCGAAAATGCACGCCCGACCTGAAAATTTGTTAAAAAGTTGAAATGCTCAGAATCACCTGAAACGTACACAAATTTAGTCAAAACGTGATTTTCAGCAAATTTAATTTTTAGCGCACACCTACGTGCGCGTAATGAGCTGCAATTGAGACAGTACTGTGCATATGTATAGTACTTTACATGAAGTATACCTGTGTGAAGTTTCAACAAAAGAGGCCTAACGATGGTGAAGTTATGATCAATCAAAAAATTTGCTACGTAAAACGCAAAATTGCGCGTAGATGAAGTCACGTGTGACTGATCACGCTGAAAAGCTTATTGTATCGATTCCACTCCAAGACTAATGATTGTTGAACATATCATGTTGATCGGTTGAAACAATCTTAAGATATCGTGGCCACAAAATTAGGGAGAAAGAAAGAAGAAAAAAGAAAGAAAAAAAAAAGATTCTGACAATAACAAGAGGTGATCCGCTAAAGTTAGCGGATCACCAATAATAATAATTAATAACAATAATAACAATAACAATAATAAAAACTATAATAATAATAACAATAATAATAATAACTAGATTTGAACTCGTCACTGAGGACGAGTTTGGTGATCCGCCGTACTTGGACCCTCAAGAAGCGTGCGCGGTGCTGATTGAAAAATTTTATATGCTAAAATATGCTGTAATTAATTGTTAAAAAAGAGTAATTTTGAGCATTTTCAAAGATTTGCGCATGCCTTCGCGCATGTCTTGACACCCGTGAGCACGGCAATGGCACAAAGAGTTGAATCCTGATATGAATACAGTGTCAGGAACCCAAAATATGTAAAAAAAAATGTAATTTTCAGCTTCATTACGTGCTGTGCGCGTGGAAATGAACGTACAGGGCTTAAATTATGGAAAGTTTTAGAATTCTGAAAATGGCCTGAACATTCTTTAAACTAGATTTGAACTCGTCACTGAGGACGAGTTAGGTGATCCGCCACACTTTGAACCACGAGGAAGTGTGCGCGGTGCAGGTTTGAACAATATTTAAATGCTGATAATGGCAAAATACGCTAATTTAGCTTGTTAAAAAAGAATTTGGAGCATTTTAAAAGATTTACTCATGCGTACGCGCACATCATGATGCACGTGCGCATCTTAATGTCACTGTTGTCTCCTGATATGAGATATATATATGTATCAACTTTCATTGACCAACTCCTGTTGGTGAAGGAGTAATGACCATTCATAATATTTATCATATATAAAAATTCAGTTTTTTTTTACTTCAGATGGCAATATGGCGACGTCACAATGTCCGATCAGCTATTATGATATATAAAATCATATCTACAGCTCATGTGCTTTCAGAATATGTAATAAAAGTTAGGGGTCACCTTTCATCCTAAGGGGCTATAACTGATTAAAAAAAAGACATGATATAAAGCATATATTAATTTTGACGCACGCGAACGCTCGTCTTATTACGCGCGCACAAAAATATAATGTACATAACATTTAACCATGACCTGAAGTTTATACCCACTGAATATGATTCAGAAATCACGACTGATTAAGGTGATTATGGAGTCATCAAAGGCTGGACGAAGAAAGATGAGGGGGGTAAGCAAAACCCTATATTTTGACCATGATGACGAATTTCATGTTTATTTTTTAATAAATATACTGATAATCATTATATCATATCATTTCTCATGTATTTTTCTGTTTATCAGTTATTCATCCATCAGTAACGCCATACTTTGTTCATATTATGTAGTTGGATTGCTTAATACACTGCACTAATATTCATCTGAAAATAATAAAGTAAAACATTAAAACTAACTACCTGTAGATTTGAACTCGTCACTGAGGACGAGTTAGGTGATCCGCTGTACTTTGACCCTCACGAAGCACGCGTGGTTCTGATTGAAAAGTATAATATTCTAAAACATGCTCTTTTTAAAGAGTAATTTTGAGCATTTTAAAAGGAATTTTAAAGAAAAGGTAATTTTGAACATTTTAAGGACTTACGAATGTGTACACATACGTCTTAACGTCCGTGCGCATGGTAGTATTAATACAGTGTCAGAAACCCAACACGTGTAACCGAAACGTAATTTCCAGCTTCAGTACGTGCTGTGGGCGTGGAAATGAGCGTACGGCACGTAAATTTTGGAAAGTTTTGGAATATTCAAAATGACCTGAAACGTGCTTTAAATTACCTGAAAAGTGATATTAACAATTTTAAAATGTTAACGAACAAGTACGAATACCTTATACGACGTGCCTGACGACGGTAATGGCACATGAATTTAAACCTTGTCAAGTTCAATTTAAAACCCCCTGTTGGTTGGTAATGCCACACGAATTTTGCCTTTACAGTATACGAACTATCGGTCTGATAG
>NW_022706781.1:21491-38753 GCF_011630105.1 Anneissia japonica
GACTTTTCAATCCAATTGGCTTATAAATCAAAATCAAGTTTTCTCACCTTTTTCCTTCAGTCTACTGAGAACAGCTTCATAGTCATCTGGATCAATGTATGTCATCCAGTCATCTAAAAAATCCTGCTTATGTTCTTGTGGTACTAATATTCCCGCTAAATCTTCAATGAGGTCTTTGCTTAAATGTATTTTCCATATATTCATAAAAGCATCAGGATCATTTGCAGATAAATGAAATATTATTGATCCATGTTCCAGTACTATACATTTTATTCTTCGGCTCTTCCAGTAGACGAAAACCCTTCTAAATTTCTTATGAAATTCAGGTTTATCCTCCAAATTCACCTTTAGATCATTAGTTTTATTAAGTTCGTCTAACAAATCAAATCGATAATTGTTAGTTGATAGACGATGTTTGGTAATTATTTTTTTGCGCTTGAGAGATAGTTTCAGAATTTCTGTAAATAGAAGATACAAATATCATACCTACATGGAAGTAAATCTGCAATAATATTAATAAGGCACAAGTAATGTACTGTAGCTAAGAAAATTACATTATAAACCTGGGTAGGAGTCACAGATGTGAGATTCACATCAAGTGCATAGTATTGTAGTGTACAGTATATTACAATTCAATTAAATACGACTTTATTTCCAATTCTATCACCAAAATAAATTTTACAGTAAAAATATAAACTAGATTTGAACTCGTGACTGAGGACGAGTTCGGTGATCAGCCGTACTTTTACAATCATAAAGCGCGCGCGGTCCTGATTGAAAAGTTTCATAATATGCTAAAATATGCTGTAATTAGTTTTTTTAAAAAGAATAATTTTGAGAATTTTAAAAGATTTACGCATGCGTACACGTACGTCTTGACGCCTGTGAGCACGATAATAGCACAAAGGGTGACTCCTGATATGAATAAAGTGTCAGGAACACAAAATATGTAACAAAACGTGATTTTCAGCTTCAGTACGTGTTGCGTGCGTGCAAATTAACGTATGGCGCGAAAATATGGAAAGTTTTGGAATGCTGAAAATGTCCCGAAACGTTCTTTAAACTATCTGAATAGTGATATGGAGAATTTTTAAATTTTAACAGACGCGCACGTCACGATGTGTGCGTGTTCAGTAATGGCACATGAAATTAAACATTGTCAAGTGTTTTTAAAACCGCCTGTTAGTTGGTAATGCCACACGAATTTTCCCTTCATATAACCTATATATATCAGTCTGATAGCATCGAAATACCGTCTGCCGCCCTCTCTCTGTTCTATTTTTTTACATCTTAATTGAAATGGCAATATGATGACGTCACAATGTCCGATCAGCCATTATGATCTATAAAATCGTATCTACAACTCATGTGCTTTCAGAATATGTAATAAAAATTAGGGGTCACCTTTCATCCCAAGGAGCTATAACTGATTAAAAATATTCATGGTTTTATGCATATATAAATGTTGACGCACGCGTACGTGCACGCGTACATGCCCGCTAAAAAGCACGAACGGGAAATGAAGGTACATAATATTCAACCTTGACCTGAAGTTTATGCTCACCTAATATGATTTAGAAATGAAGATTGGTTAAGATGATATGGGCTCATCAACGTTTTGAGGAAAAAAAGATGAGGGGGTCAGAAAAAAACATTTTTTTGACCATGATGACATCGTTAAAAAGTAAAAAGAAGTCACATATTTGAAAGAAAATTGTCTCAGCTATAACATACTCAAAGTTGGAAGACCATCGACCAAGGGTAAGCAAGATACGCTAAAATGCGCATTTTCAAAAATGACGTCATCGATAAAATTCAGTTTGTTGAATTCAGATGGCAATATGATGACGTCACAATGTCTGATTAGCCATCATGATCTATAAAATCATATTTACAACTTATGTGCTTTCACAATATGCAATAAAAATTGGGGGTCACCTTTCATCCTAAGGAGCTATAATTGATTAAAAATAGGCCTTACTTTAGCATATTTTCACTGTATATCGGCACAAATCCCTATGTTTGATGCGCACGTACGACATTGCTATTGGATATAAGTTGACCGTAAAGAATGGAAATTTGTGAAAACAATTTCAGGAACCCAAAATATGTAAAAAAAACGTAATTTCTAGCTTCCGCAAGTAAAAGTGCGCGCACGTAGTGGAAAATTTCAAAAAATTTTGAAATGCTCAAAATGGCCTGAAACGTGCTCTAATTTACGGTAGTCAAAAAGTGATTTCAAGCATTTTGAAAATTTAATACATGCCTACGCGCGTGTTATGAAGAGCATGTGTAAAATTATGGTACATTACATTTAACATTAAAATAACCCGAAGTTAATGCTCACTTAATACGATTTTGAAATGGCAATTGGTTAGGCTGATACGATCGATTATGTAAAAACGCAAAATTGCGCATAGCTGACGTCACGCATGACTGGTCACCTTGAAAACCTTACCGTGACTATTCCAGGCGAAGCCAAAATGATCGATGAAGCGACCGTATGCCTAACTCGTAGCAATTTTGAGATATCATGCAAACAGAAATGGAAGGAAAGGTAGAATAAAAAAAAAAAAAATGAAGTAAGATCTCTGACAATAACAAGAGGTGATCCACTCGAGAAGCGGATCACCAAAAAAGATGATGATCCAGTACAATAACAATAGGTGATCCGCTAGTGTAGCGGATCACCTATAAATTAAAACTCAAGTAACGGTCACTGCTCTCTGATTGTTTACAGTTTTATTTTACTGTTCTCACTTTTATTTTATTACATTCTGCTATCAACAAAAATTAATTCAAGGTTTGTTATTGGCCAGAAAAAGAATAGAGATTGCATTTTAAAATAAAAATATCACAAAATATCATATAATAAGTAAATACTACGGTGATATCACAAAAGAAAAAAACAAAGAAACATCCAATAAAATTTGGATAATAATTTAATAATGATATTAATAATAGTAAAGTAAGGAAAATAATATTTCATGAGTAAATAATAATTTTGTTGAATAAAAGTAATTCAAGAAACTTCCAATGAAAACAGTAGATAATTATACTATAATATTATATGTATATATTGGGGTATTCAAGGCCAAAGTGGAAGGATTTAAGTTGAATTGTATACAGATTAAGTTTTCACCTAAATATTTTTCCAAACATATCCAGGGATCAAATTATAAACTTTTTAGGGTAAGTAATATTGTATTCTTTTATTAAATATACAGTAATGGGTTTATTCAATAGTATTAGGCCTACAATTTGAATAAAAAAATTATATTCATGAATGATTTTTATATCATTTTATATCTACCTGATATGGTCTTTCAGAAATAACAACCATATATTATAAATCCCTTCATGTACTTTTTTTATTAAATTTTTTGAGAAATTACTATTAATTATGTAAGTAAACAATGCCTCCACAAGCTGTAGCATAAGTTAAATGTAGCATGGGTTACCATATTTTCGGCAAGCCATGGTAAAATTATGATGTGGTATTTTTTGTTCCACAATTATAAACATTAACATAGTAGTTACCTACTATGTTCTGTTCTGATACTTTAAAGAACAATAAATAATGACTGTTTTAAAAGAAGAAAGCAAGAAAGTGAAATATCACTCAAAAAGAAAATATATCACTGCATTCTACAAGTATCACAAAACCTGATAAAATTACTATTATTACAGCATATATATCAATAGTTACAAAAATATGTTAAAAACACCAATCAAATATCACATAAAATTATTAAATAGGCTCTTTATATAGTACTTGTCAAGAATATATTTAGTAATGAATAGTAAATAATATTTATTTTGAATAATTGTCATATCAATAAACTTCTAAGTGAACATTTTACAGTATTTTATGTTAGATAGTTGTCATTGGTAATAAAGAATAAAGGGAAATAATATTTGATTTATTTAGTATTTATAAAAAAAAGAAAGTGAGAAAGATGAAATAACACTGGAAAAAGAATAAATAAAATGTTGACTGTAAAAAAATGTATTTCTATAAACCACTTAATTTCATAATTAAGAGAAGCTACACTGTATGATGTTTTGCATTTAAAGTAATAAATGTTTATGCCCAGGTAGGCTACACCCAATTTTCTAATTCATAATACACAAAAGAATAAAATGGGTCTGATAAAAACAACTCTTAGCACAACCGAAACCTATTGTAGACCAACATCAAGACAAATATCACATTGTGCACCACACCTTCCGATAAAACACATTTACTTTTGAAAAATGAATTAGAGTACATTTTGTACTGTTTTCAAAATGCATTTAAGTTTTCACACCTACATTATTACAAATCATAATTTGCCATGTTTATAATCAAATAACCAAATACGTCTAAAATTACCATCATTTATAAACAAAAAAAAATAATAAGATTCATATTTCTCCCACCAATGTCTTTAATCTGAAGATATAGTAAATAAATATGCATTAATCCTTGTATAATAATCTATATATTAATTCTGCTAATCGCCACTGCGTAACTTCCTCATAATTCCTCTGAAAACGCTGGTAGGAAAGTGCTCATATCTCATACACTAGGGCTTCCATATGTCACAACCACATTCCGCTACTTTTTAAGGCTGGATATTGGATAAAAACGAAAAAATAGCCTAAAACCACCGAAAATCAGTACCTGTTTTGCCATGTTTTGCAAGTTGCTTACGTCACGTAAATACAATTAATCACATCTATTGTGTACTACCCATTGCATTATACTGGATATAATGTAGTTTTATGGCACAAAACATCAGCAATAAATAGCATGTTTTAGAAGTTGATCAGGTAAAAATAAAGATACACCCTTGGGCTCACGCTAACTGATTATTACCCCGGTCAAGATATCAAACACATATGGAACACATACTCAGCTCCCTGAGGAGAATTCTATAATATTGCAGATAGTAATCAGCGCAGTTGTGTTTGAACCTACTAAGTACCCACTTGAACTCCTGGGTGGAGAGAGGCAAATGTACAGTAGGTAAAGTATCTTGCCCAACAACACAAGTAATGCGATGAGTGTCGGCCTAAAACTCCAAATCCTGCTATCAGAAGTCCAATGCTTTACACGCTGCACCACATTCCCCCACATTAAATATAATAGACCCCTATGAAATTGGCCTACAACAACATAGGACATAAAAACTTACTGTTTAAATTTGATTTCTAAGTTAAACAACCTTCTGATAAATAGAGGTCTACAATACAGGTCTGATAAGTTTTGTGGTTCAGTTCCAATCAACTGATTTTTTTATTGTGCTTTACTTTTTATTTTTAAATAATTGTATTCTAACAAATACACCCAAACATATTCCTTCTTCTATGTACTGAAATATTAAAAATAAACTGAAAACTTATATAGTATTTCAACAGTAGTGCAATAATTTATACAGTACATAACAGCTGTAAGAAATGATCAATGAAAAAAACACATCAGATTGGTTTAGTGCCTACCTTTAGGAGATCTTTTAAACTTGTGAATCCTTTGTCTTGCACCATTGTCTTTAAATAGAAGATTAAATGGAAATAAATCTAATGAGGCCTAACAAAATAAAGAGTTGGTTTCCAGTTTCCGACAGAACTGTTAGACATGTCAGAGATCCTAAACATTTTATTGACACTTTGTGAAAATAAAGATGTGTTGCAAAGTTTTGATTTTACAGTAGTCACTCCATATTTTGCTGTGAGTGTACTGTAATACTTTTGACTGATCTTCCCAATGATACAATGCAATCCTAGTAAATACACAATAGATAGCGGTACCACACAGTTCTCATTGTGAATTACGAATACAAAATCGTATGCTCAATCAGCCTATATAACCTAACTTTAGTTTTCGTGGTGACAACAATTTGCTCAACATTGACAACGACGACGACAACATGGGTAAAATCAATAGCCTCCCAGGAGCTTCGCTCCTCCTTGGAGGCAAATTACAAGTGTAACCAAATACAATATTTGAAAAAAATAAATGTTTTTCCTACTTACCTATTTAAAAATTGTCATGAAACTGGAAACCAAAGTTCTATTAATTTTATTTGGCCTGACCCAAAGCCACCTTAAAACATATAGTTGCATACAGCTTAAATTTTAAAAATGACTCAAGGTCTTCAGTACAGGTCTGAAAACATTACTTTATGTGACTCTATGCGCCTACATTATTAACCTCAGTCACTGGATCAAGCACATATGGAACACACACACTCAGGCCCCATGGGGAAATCTATAATGCTGGAGCTGTATTCGCCACAGGCTGTGTTTGGAGACAACTGTAGATAAAGTGCCTTGCCCAAGGACACAAGCGACTTGCACAGCGAGAATTTCGAACCCCCAACCTCAAGGTTGGGAGTTCAAGCCACAAACAATGTGCCAACCACTTCTACATACTATACATGATCCAAAACATCCAAACATCTTCCTTCAGCCTACTGAAACATTCTATTTCAACAGTACTGTATTATTTATACATTAGAAGAAGTAAGTACATTATAGAATTTAGCAATAACCAAATAAGTCACACTTATGAATGAAATTAAGACATTACAAAAAACACAGATCAGTATGGTTTTGTGCCTGACTTCCAAAGAATGTTTCTTGTGCATGCCTGTGCATATTTCCCACAAATATTTTCTTTAAATGGAAAATAAAAAAAATAATAAATCTGCATTATTATAGAATTATTGTACCAATAGGCACCAATGATATTGGCCAAAGAAAACCAGGGGCATAAAACATACAGTATATGATTACAGCACAAATTTGATTTAAATGTTAATGACCATCTGCAGAAAGAGGTCTTCAGTACTACAGGTATAACAGATGGTCATTAACATTTAAATCAAATTTGTGTCATGTCTGTTGATAAATTTTTAGTTTCTTTTTTCTGTCATATTGACAGAAAAAAGAAACTAAAAAATTATCAACATCGACCCTCCATCGACCCCTCAGTGTGGATTCTAAAATGTTAGCCACAAAGAATTATTTAATTACCTCTATCCTAAAAATAATTTCATCAACATGCTAAGTTTTTAAAATATTTCAAAGAACCTATTAAATATATTGGAACTCACCTTGAATTGATCCAATATCACTTTTATCATCATAAT
This sequence comes from Anneissia japonica, assembly GCF_011630105.1. NCBI lineage: Eukaryota > Metazoa > Echinodermata > Crinoidea > Comatulida > Comatulidae > Anneissia > Anneissia japonica. The sequence goes on from NW_022706781.1 coordinate 28,628, forward strand.
CTTGTTTGAATGTTTTTGATGTTTCTTCAATAGTTGCAGAGGATGACTCTGCTTCAAAGTCTTTCTTATCTATTTAAATAAAAATTAGTCATCACTTGATCTCCATGTCATAACTGACTTATAGTTATTTAAATTGCTACATTTGGATGGAGCAATGCACCTATGACATCATTATAAACATTTTTGAGAGTAACAAACACACAAGAATCATAATTTAAAAAAAGGGATATTGTATGCTAAATCTATTTCAATTTTGAATTTATATTTTATGTTTTTGATGGCTCAGTACTGATATATTAAAGTGAGTAATGTACCTAAATTCACTCAACTGAATTGAAAAAAATATATCTGAAACCTTTAAACTTTACCACATTCTGTTTTCTTCTCGTTATCTCTTATCGATTTCTTACCCCCTGTTTATGGTGAAATATCTGTTTCATTCTGCACAAAAAATAAAGAGGCTTTTTACTTGTTTTAGCTACGATGAGGAGGTCTAAAAACACTCGTTTGATTGATTAATAAATAGATCTTTTTGTATGGGTAGCCTTTAGGGCCTCTAGAAACACTTGGCTGATTGATTAATAAATCTTTTTTGTATGGGTGCCCATTAGGTTCAATACATATACTCTACTGCCTCTATTACAGTATACTGCCCTCATCGGAGCTTTTGAGATTACAAGAACTTGTTTACACAGGTACAATAAATGTTTCAATAAAATATTCCTCAGGTATTGAACTCCCAAAATTAACCAAAATTAGGGCCAATCTGTGAAAAAATTAGAAAGAAGCAGATTTCAACTGATTTGTATAGGGATATATACCAGGATACACCAACAAAATCTTAGGTGGGCTAGGGGTCAAAGGTCATTGACCTCTGTCTAAAATACTTAAAAGTGTATCTCTGGAACACTATGACTATGGTTGATCTTGGTGTCAAAATGCACAAAAATATATAGCAAAAAAAAAAAAATATTGAAAGCCCTCATAATCAATTCTTGACCTTGAAAATTTAGGTCAAATGTCAAAATGTCAACTTATTTGTGTAGTAAAACACCAAAACAAAGTTATGGTGATAGCAGTCTTGTCCTGGGCACATATGCATTGGCATAATGTAGGGTCTTTATGCTTGTCAGGGATTTGGTCAAAAGTCATTTAGGGTTATTTTTGTTCTACCTAGAAACATTTCAAAATGCTACTAATGGCAAACGATTGAACCAAATTCTGCCAGTAAGAACCAGTGACACCTCCTACACCCCAGTTTGGGATCAGGGGTCACATAAGAGTAACCTAAATGTTTATAGATTATAGTTATTATCATTTAAAATATATGTAAATCAATGTTTTTTAAACAACTGATCACTCAATATGCCACACGATATTAGGGCATATAGAAAAAATTATTAGATTATCACTCTTTTTTTTTAAATTGATGAGGGAGGGCAGTTTTTTTTGTTTTTTGTTTTTTTTAATCGGTACAATAAATTATTTCGCTTTTGTTTTTATCAATGAGGGAGGGACTGTTTATATTTGGCCTGTACCCGGGCTTGTAATAGTAAATATTGTATACAGGGTTCGTACGTTTTTAAACAAGCAAATTTACAGGACATTTCCAGGACATTCAAGGTCAAATTTTCCAACTTTCAAGGACACATTATATAGCTTAACAGTAAAATATCGGCGATTTTACGACTGATTATAAAACATGTATGCTGTGCTACTTTTAAATGCATGTTAGTTTAGTGTATATTAACTCTAATTCGGAGGCGATAGAACTGTCTCTTTTTCTCACGCTAGTGGGAAATTAAGTTTTTCTCACACAAGTAAAATTTTGATGGTAAGCAAAGGAATTCCCACGAGTATGGGGAAGTACGGGTAAAGTAAGACAGGGGTGATTGCCTGCAGTGAATTCTCCACTCGGCAACACAGATGTGCGCATACAACAATGGTCTTATCTTTGCTTAAACGTGAAGGTGTCGTTGATGGTACCGGCGCGCATGAATAACTCAGTTCTTTTGTGGCGCCGTGGGGTGAGTTACCGCCAGCCCAGGGTTGTTGTTAGGCCAACAGCTGTTGCGAAGTCGACATGTACCGTATCAGTAAAACAATGTAGCCTTCGAGGGGTGTACTTTGCGGAGACGTTAATGCATCTCATTTCATATATATTTAGGTGTTTATAAATGTCGTATAAACGAATGATGTACTATATTATTAATTAATTGAATGGTTATGCTCTATTTTCAAGACATCATTATACTATACTGTATTATTTATTATTATTTACCACTATTAAGCCTAACATTATGATTAATATTTAGGTCTATTATTATTAGGCCTTGGTTGTAGGCCTACAACTTTTATAATCGACTCTACAGAAAATGTTAACGTACGGCACCATCCTACTGTCTTGTCGCACGTGCTCAGCCCAGTGAATTCGATTTGATATTTCAGTACTGTTTATAACACACGACAGACAGCAAAAATAACACCATAGCAAAGTTAACAACTATGATTATCTATGTCTGAAATCAAATGCAAACATTATTAATATACAAGATTTTTTTTTAAAAAGCACCGCCTTTACTAAAAAACATAGGCGAACAATTCCATTCACTGAATCGCACAAGTTTGTCTGAACCAGCCAGTCGGCCATTTTCAGCAATGACATTCTTTCTGTCTTTGATAACATTCCTGAATTGGCAGCGTACAAAGACTTGACCTGATTCTCTCAAGAGTATTGTGGGAACCTACTCATTCAATTTATTGTTACTAGGCAACTTGTAGTACTGCAATTAGTGGTAAATGATCAAATTTCCAGGACATTCAAGGACAATAATAAATTTCCAGGACTTTCCAGTACTGGAAAATGCTCATTTGTTTTTCCAGGACATTCATGGAATTTAAGGACGCATACGAACCCTGTGTATAAAAACTGTTTAAATTTATAGTTTTTTAAAGAAATCAATATTTCCCCAAATTTTTGACGCGGGCGGGAGTGATAATCTAATAAATTTTTCTATTTGCCCTTATGAAGAAGAACAACGTGGGTGATGCTCCTCATGTTTATTCATGATTTAAATTTGTTCTTGCCTTCTAATTGGTTGGCAAAGGATAGATGATTTATTAGCCATAAGCAAAAAATGACGAATTGTTTACTTCCAGATATGTATATTAACACTCGGGCGTACTAATTCTGCGCGTTTACACAATGGAGGGCGCATGACTTTATGTCGCTATGAAGCGGCCGTGAATTGGAATAATAATAGTAATGTATCCTGAATTTCGAAATGGTAGCCATGAAGAATTATTTGAATATAGTATGACATTCTTGTCATGTATTGATTTTCATCAATCTTATGGTCAAAGTTAAATTTTAAAAATATTAGTTTAAAAAACCCAGTAAAATATTTTAACTTGCCATGAACTAATTCAATATCATGTTTTCTCTATTTAAATAAAAATTATTCATCACTTAATCTCCATGTGATAGCTGCCAATTTATAATTAAAAATCTTATATATTTTTTTTAAACGATATTTGGTAATACTATTAGTGGCTGTGCTAAAATTTCCCAGACGGCAGGGCAACGCCCCATTCAGGCAGACCAAGACTTGTACTTTGACGCACAGTGTCACTCGGGGACAGTAGGCCCCAGAGGGGTTTGGGTTTGCCAATGAGAAATTATTTAAAAATAACAAGCTGCTAGATACTCATACACGGAATCTTGACCTAAGGATTTTGTTTTTTATATGTCATCGGCATCAAAACAATTAATTTATATAGGCTATCCAATTCAGGCCAACATTTGATATAAATGTTTTAAAATTATATTTTTTTATTCCCCACCAAACCCCCGTAGCACTGACACTGAATGCCATATTCTTGTTTCTTTTATATTTCATTCTCTTTAAATATCAGGATAGGCATTATCTATGCAACTAACTTGCTGAAGAAGATATTTTTTTGTAGTTTTCAAATCAAAGCCAGTATCTAATTTCATTATTTTGAATGTATTGTCCATGTTTGGTTGGCTTAGCACGGGCAATATGGCCATTTAAAGTCTTTTTACACTTACCCTTTTCTGTTTGTACAAGATGTGATTTATGTCCTTCATCATTGTCTTCCGACAATTCCTCAGATATTTTCCCAGTTTCTGAATAAATAAAAGATAAAATAATAATAATAGGTCAGTTAACATATGTAGAAGATGTATAGTGCTTCTTGACAAGAAAAAACAAACCAAGTGCAAGAACAAAAAAAAAAAGAAAAAGGGGGATAAAGTCAGTTAATTTTTACGAGTCGTGAAAATAGTTCCCAATGCTATTCTTACGACGATTGCTAGTGCATGCGCGATAGCCTCCCTCGTCACGGGGAAAATAAACAAGTCTTGAACTGAGCGAACCGCGATGCTAATTCTAGCCTAGGCCTATCTCTAGGACCAGAGAAAGGCCACACAGGCTTGGTAGATGCCAGCCTATGCAGCGGAAGCGCTAGGAGTGAGCTACATGTACGCAGCTAGGAATAGCGTGGACTACATTGTAGGCCTTCATACTTGTATGCTCCCTGGTCTGGGGTGGCAGAATAAAACATGAATTTTTCAATTTTGTAAAACACAAAAATTAAACATGAAAAATTAATTAATGTTTAGCCTAGGGCCTCCCCCAAACTATATATAGGCCTAACGGGCAAAAAGCCTACAAGATTGTTCGATGTTTAATTTTTTTTAATGCGAATCCCCTCGATGGCGGGTATTCCTTGAAATTTATTACCAATTATTTTTATTTGATTACTGATATTACAGTTTATTAATTGGTGTTAATTTTCTCTTTTACAGAAACAATGCAAATGCAAGTCGATTTCTTTTTAGATCAGTGATAGTTATTGTTTGTAATACGTTTGTTTTCTTGTTTGTTGCGTTTCCATTACCATTAATGTTCTGATCATGTTTTCATTTTAGTACGTAACAGTACTGTATCTATCCTGGTCATAAGGATAACAGTTGGTTTTAACGGATGTTGTTAAACCAGGTTAAACAAGAAATAAATAAATAGTATTGTGTGTTCTGTATTGAAAACTATGTTCTTTTCTTGCAGTCCCAGAAGTGAAGTGCAATTGGATGTATACAGTACATTTTTTTTTATACAGTAGTAACTTTTCAATTTATGAATGCTTCATAATAAAGCCTAAAGGCCAATGTGTTTGTTACAATATTGAATTAATTTGTTCAATCAAATATGCATTTATAGGCCATCTGATTTTTGTAAAATATATGCAATAAAGAAGTATAATACATACACAAGTACGGTATTGAAGTGTACGCCATCATGTTGGGATTCAATATTTTGACAATAATTAATAATTATTAGGTAAACGCACACTACGACATGTTCACTACCATTACATGCGTTGCACCTAAAAATAGCCAGTAGTCTATGTTTAGCATCTACCCTGTGGAAGTGCACCCACTATTTCCTGAAGCTGGCGTGCAAAAATGTGTCTGCTTCACCCTCAAGTGTACCATGGAAATTTGTTTGTAGGAACATAACGATAATTCTCATACAGTATTTTTATAGTACATGGTCCAAGCAACCAGAGGTGACGGAACTAGGGGGTGCTGTGTTATGGAGAGTAATGTGTGATCGGAAATGGTCTGCAGTCAGTTGGTTGTTACCATGCGCCGGTGATGTTGGAGTATAATAATAGTACAGCAATATGGAACTATTATGTAGGCCTAATGAATGAATAAAGTTCGGAGATTTTAGTAATGTAATTCGACAGGCAAATTACAGTAATATTTTTAGCAAATTTCTTCACCAGTTGGGCCCAATCGTCTGTCACCCGAAGTTTTCATTACGATGATCAAGAACGTTGAGCAGGCGTAAGGAGCATGCTGGTGTAAGGAGCTCTTAGCATGCTGAGAATAAAAATTGGTATATTCCTGAAATGTCACAATTAAGGAAACTGAAACTTGTATGACAGAGAAGAGGATCTTCTACTGAATTGATAGAATATGGACTCTCATAGAAAAAGGTTTGATTTTTTCTAGAATCTTGTGTATAAAGCTAGGCTTGATAATCTAAATTCAAGCTAGCATTTCGATTTCAAGCCAGGGGAACCAAGCTACCAATTTTTAAGACTGTTTATCTGGTGTATACTGTACTTTATAGATAAGCCTAAACAAGCTAGGCCTTTGTTCTTCATGCTTCTGTCTACAAAGGAGATTATAGCCTCAGGCAATCATGGTAAATTTAGGTTTGACTCAGCTAGGCAACAAATAACAGTAATGATGGATCCACCTTTTATGGATTTCAAGATGATGAAATTTCTCCTCGCACATCTCCTGACTCAGTTTCATTACCCTCACCAATAACCTCAACACCACAAGGGTGTGGTACAATCAGGGAAGTCAAAGGAAATCTTTTCTTCAAAACACCTTCTTCAGTTCAAACTGCTTGTGCATCGCCTCAAACAAATGAAATAAGATCATACGATAATGAAACTCAAACTCCTGAATCATGGGACCAGACACCGACATTACAGAAAAAAAATAAGAGTAATGTAGACAGAATAAATGATTTAAGGAAGCAGCTTAGTGAATACCGAGAAGTTCAGTCTAGCTTTGTACACCTCACATCAGCTTTCAATGAACTAGTTGACAGAAATGCTTTATTAGAAACAGAGCTAAGGAGCCTTAAAGCAGCACTAAATGAAGGAAAATATCAAAATTCTCAAGACCGCAGCAAGAAAACACTTTTCCCAATGTATTACGATCATCAACAACCACAGTTTTAATCACATAACCTGTACAAAGTTTTGGATGATCCTCAGCCGAAATCTGATTCGCATAACACTTTTAAGGTTTTGGATGCTAAAGAAAGTATAGGTAACAAGGTAACAATTACAAAGAAAAAATCCAACTAATGATGTTTGTAGAGCTGAAAATAAACCAAAGCCAATGGAAACAAAAATTATGAACAAAAATTTAATAATTGGAGACTCAATGCTAAAACACATAAAGGTAAAGGGTCTGTGTGACACTGCAGTTCGCACACTAATACTCGATTCACACGTGAAGTTAAATTTAACAAAAAGTAACAAATTGTAACCGAGCGATCTCCCGAGTTATTCCTACCGAGATAAAAAGCATTCACACGCGTCTGTAAGGTAATGGCAAGGTTGTGTAAAATTTATTCAGTGTTTATTCAATGAACTATTTTTCACCTACTGCGATATAGGTCTAGCCTAGGCCTAGTTGAGAACCCCTGTCACAGATGGACTGTTTAACTCACCATCACAGTAAACATTCGAAGCAATCAATACCCTTAACAACTGCTGTACTACACTACTAAACTTCCAACGTTTCTGTCGACTCTTGATAACCCTATATTTCCACCCCTAATTTGCATATTTATGCTAATAAGGTCGGCAAAATGGCACTTCCGGTCATTTTTGAAGAAAATGTTTCATTAGGGTAAATAAAAACATGCATGTTCTGAACAACTTTAAGAAAGAATCAACTTTCTACGACAAGTGGTTACCTAGATATAAGTACCCTACTTTTTCAGAACTAATTTGCATATTTTAACTAATTTGCATATGAAGATGAGCGTAAAAAAATTGGCGACTCATTTTATTGGATTCAGCATACTTAAAAGTATATATTCCATCCAAAAAACTAAAATGATCACAAAAATCCCACGGGAGCCCATTTTTCGACATATGCCCCCGGACTATACAGTCGATTTCAGACACACATTATGCCGTTGCCCTTGTGAGGCTGAAGAAAATTTATTACTATGTATAAATGGCCGGAGATGGCACTCACAAACATCAAAATTGTGAATATAATTTTCTTTTTAATTTCCATTTTCTTTTTATTTCCCCCGAGAGGGGGACCACGTCGGGCCGACGAGACCCCTTTCTTTTCAATCATTATAATATGTTATATATGCCCTACAGTCGATGTTAGAGACACATTATGGTTTTATTTATCAACAAAGTCCTTTGTGGTCAGGGATGCTAGATGTACAGTAGGAACCAATGAGTAGGTCCCCTTCGGAGCCCCTAGAATTCGGGGGCCCTGCGGACCGCCGCATGAGAACGCATAGGCGTTACGTCACTGGGTGTGACTCAGGTCTTTCAAGTAGATACTAAAGTAAATACATCAAAGATAATGTTTTTAACTTATATTTTCTATGCTTGGGCGGATTCAGGGGCGCATACGGTACGATAGCACCCCCTAAATTGTATTGAGAAAAATAATTGTTGTATTGTATTCTTGACAAGGCCTATATTATTTTTATAATTACGAACATAGTACCGGTAGGACTTTTCTGAGTAGTGCAATTTCCGGGAAACTTGAGGTCCATATTCTCAAAATTTTCCCATCTCAGCCCCAACCACAGTGGGGCTGAGGTGATTGTGGATTCTCACATATAAATGATATAATATGCAGAAAATTGAGGCCGGGAGGGATTTCACAGTTGGAGAGTCTATACCACCTCAGACCCAACATGGTTGGGGCTGAGTGAGGTAAGAAAATTTATGAATATGGCACATTTAGATGGCCGGAAATGGCACTTCACAGACAAAATTATGAATTTTCTTTCCCGCCCGCCCCAAGTACATCACACAGGTCAGGCCCGTAGCCAGGGGGGGTTTTTATGGTTCGGGCGAACCCCCTCGATTTTTTTAATGAGTCCCACTCGGACGGAATGTCTGTTTTTAACTTACCTAGCATTAAATCAAAATTTAGCACCTAATTCATTATTTGGTCACCCGTTTTTAAATTGCAGCCTGCGATAGAAGCCTACATTAATAGAATATTTTAGTTCAGAAGTTCGGAGATTTAAATTGAACGCAACTCCAGCAATCCATGACTTTACGATGGCACACATAAGAATGGCAAACATCGATAAAAACCCGGCTGCCGTCTCAACTTTCACTGGCCTTTGGCTGAATGTTTGTAAGAAATGTACCAACCGTTAACGAAACCGGTCGCCGTCTACGTAGAATAAATGGTGCCACCAAACGAAGCTAAAGATTTGCGACTTAATTTACCAAATGTAGATAAAGTTTTGCGACTTAATCATCTGATTGTGGATTGTGTGGTTAGTAAATTCCATAGCCATACTGTCCATAGCGCACACTGAACTATGTGCTGATGGAGCATTTTTGGGAAATTGACTCTCCTTTTCCCATCCCAAACAAAGTATTATTAATGAATCAACATGGTCCATCTCAGTCATCATAGCCAGTCACAAAATTAGGCTAGAAAGTTTGTTTTCAACAGCAGACACACACTACAGAACGAAGTGCGTAAAAACGAGTGTTTGTTAATTTTTAGTGATAAAGAATCATAAAACGTCGTAGAAATAACTGACTTTTTTTCGTCCGCTGTTGCAAAGAAGAAAACGACAGATAGTCCTTTAAGGTGGGTTATTGATTTCAAAATCAATTAGCCTAGCCTAGATGTTGACTAGCTAGGTTCGCTCCTCGTTCATTTAGAGACAGAATTATACCCCGACGACAACAAACTGGTGTAGGCCTAAGAACAGTAGGACGTACAAGCCTATGGCTTTTGTTGTAAAAGTTGAAGTGCATACAAAATGCGCCATAGGCCTATATTAAAAAAAAAAACAAAAAACATTTTGTTAATTATTATTGGTTGGCCTGGGACCGGGGTAGGCAGGCCAGCCTTACCGTCGAAAGTCCTGGAATTCGACGATGACGTCAGTGCACGTTTCCATTGATTAAGAATGAAAATAGACGCGCTGAATTTCGTTTTTTTTTTTTGTTTTTTTTTATGAAAGATAGAATTTATCGAACATTTATCTATATAAAAACAAGGTTAAAATATTGTAGAAATTGTATTTCTAAAGATGCATATAATTCATATTTTATTTGGCAGACAATAAATATTCAGGAAGATATAATAAAAACGATTATTAATTCTAAAATGTGCATAAAATCTCAGCTATTATTGATCAGTATGTAGCTGCTATTTTGTTAAAGTCTTAAAATAATAATTTCGAATTAGGCCTAGTATATAACAAATAATTGTATTAAAGTTTAGGTTCTCATGATGTCAGATAACGTATTGAATATGATGCTATATTTTGGGCTCTGA
>NW_022706781.1:38773-40745 GCF_011630105.1 Anneissia japonica
ATTTAACGATGGCCCTGTCAGTAGTAATGACAATATTTGTGCTTTTTTTAAGCCATGTAGTAAAATAGTACTATTATTTTCAGTGTACAAAATGAGAGACAAGAAGAAGTAGTAAAAGAAGAATAGGAAGAGGAAGAGGAGGAAGAAGAAGAATAGATTTTTTTTTTTTTTATAATAATAAATGTGTTGAGTATATTGATATTGATTGTGTGATGAGGGTGTTTTTTTTTTTTTATATCTTTCGGTGTTATTTAAACATGCCAATTCTCAGAAAATATTTTCTAATTTTATTATATTACCATCTTTTTATTACATAGATCTTTTTCAAAACATAACTGCTTTTAAAACATTATATAGACCCATTAAACACAAAAACTGCTCTGGCTTCGGGGGCTTCGCCCCCGACCCCACCGTGGCCCTTAGGCAGGCCCCTGGACTACACGCCCAGAGAACCCCCCTTTGAAATGACCTGGCTACGGGCCTGATGAACAAGAAGAATTTAGTGTGCTCTCCAAAAAAGGTTTTAAAATTGCTCATCTTAATATACAGTGTTTAAGAAATAAAGTTGATAATGTAAGAATTTTATTACATGATATAAATGTTGGTATTCTTTGTTTAACTGAGACGTGGCTTAATGGTAATATTGACAATAATGAAGTTTTTATTGATGGTTACGAAATTTGTAGAATTGATAGACCAAATTCCCAAATTGGTGGTGGTATTTTATGTTACATTAAAAATAATCTGCTTTTTAAAGAAATTAACATTTTTAGTGAAGATGGAATTGAAGCACTTTGGGTTGAACTTAACTTACCCCATTCCAAACCTTTATTAATAGGTACAATATATAGACCACCCAGTGCAAAGGCTGAATATTTAACAAAACTTGACTCTATGTTTCAACGTTGTACATCATCATATGTTGATGTTGTTATATTAGGGGATTTTAATCTTGACATTACTAATAGGACTAACCAAAGGAAGATTAACAGCCTTGCAAAGCAAAGTAACTTAAACCAGCTAATTAAAGATTTTACAAGAATAACAAAAGTTAGTAAAACAATAATAGACCTAATATTTGTTACTACTCCTAGTATCTCAACTGCCGGTGTGATTAGCCTTGGAATTAGTGACCACTCTTTAATTTGTTTAAATCGTAAAATAAAAAAACTGAAAGCTCCTCCTAAATTAATTAAATCGCGATCATTTAAAAATTTTAATGAAAACAATTTCATTAACGAACTTAAAGATATTGACTGGAACCAGGTTGAACTCTGCCCTGATATTAACAATGCATGGTTACTCTGGAAAAGCTTATTCGATAATTTATGCAATAATCATGCTCCCCTAAGAACAAAGAAAATTAAAGGTTCCCTTCCTGAGTGGATAACAAGTGAGTACATTAAACAAACAAAAGATAGGGACTATTATTATAAACAAGCCCATAAGACAAATGATTCCAAAGACTGGGAAAAGGCTAAACAATTGAGAAATAAGGTTAATATTCTGAATAGAGATTTAAAACGAAAATTTTGTACCAATTCGATTAAACAAAATGTTAAAGATCCTAAGAAACTGTGGGATACTATCCATAAGTTAATTCCTAAAAATCATCCTAATGTTGAACGAGTTCATAAAGATAATAGGTTTACTACTTCTGATAAAGAAACTGCTAATCCTGTCTCTTATACACATCTAGATGTGTATAAGAGACAGCAAGTGAAGGAAGTGAAGGTTACAGTGACAGTGAAAGTAAAATTGACGACAAATTTAGAAGTAGACATAGAGAATGAAATGTCGGCGAGTGAGGATGAATTTTTAGGTACTTAATATTAAAGCTTTAAACATTTACGACCAAAATTACATTGTAAAATATTATTTTGGTATTTATCACACACACCTGTAATACCACTTCCCAGATTATATTTTATTTGAAGTTTAACCCCAATAACTTTTGAACGAACCCTACACC
>NW_022706781.1:45296-63045 GCF_011630105.1 Anneissia japonica
GTTTGGACAACGTCTAGAATCACATCCTAATATTTACAACCTCTAACCAACGTTGGACCAACGGTTGTAACCAACCTCCACTTTAAACGTTTACCGACGTCGGGCCAATAGCGTTCTGTGACGTTGAGGCAACGTCTGTAATCACATCTAATATTTACAACCTCTGGCCAACGTCGGCCCAGCGGTGGTACCCAACGTTTATTTAAAACGTTTACCGACGTCAAGCCAACAAAGTACCGTGACGTTGCGACAATGTCTGTAATCACATCTCAATATTTATAACCTCTTACCAACGTCGGACCAACAGTTGTAACCAACCACCATTTCAAACGTTTACCGACGTCGGGCCAACAACGTACTGTGACGTTGCGACCACGCCTATAATCGCATCTAATATTTGCAACCTCTAATTAACGTCGGCCAAACAGTTGTAACCAATCTCCATAATATATATATAATTATAGACGTTGTCCCAACGTCAAAGTAACTTGTTGGCCCGACATCGGTAAACGTTTGAAATAGATGTTGGGTACCACCGCTGGGCCGCCGTTTCTAGAGTTGTATATTTGATTATAGACGTTGTCGCAACATCACAGTACTCTGTTGGCCCGACGTCGGTAAACGTTTGAAATTTACAACTGCTAACCAACTTCGGAAAAACGGTTGTAACCAACCTTTATTTCAAACGTTTACCGACGTCGAGCCAATAGCGTTCTGTGACGTTGAGACAACGTCTGTAATCACATTTAATATTTACAACCACTGGCCAACGTCGGCCCAACGGTGGTAGCCAACGTCTATTTCAAACGTTTACCGATGTCGGGCCAACAAAGTACCATGACATTGCGACAAAGTCTTTAATTACATCTAATATTTACAACCTCTAACCAACGTCGGCCCAACAGTTGTAACCAACCTTCACTAATGTTTACCGACGTCGGGCCAACAAAGTACTCTGACGTTGCGACAACGTCTGTTATTACATCGTCATATTTACAACCTCCAACGTCGGCCCAACGGTGGTAGCCAACGTCTATTTCAAACGTTTACCCACGTCGGGCCAACAAAGTACTATGACATTGCGACAAAGTCTTTAATTACATCTAATATTTACAACCTCTAACCAACGTCGGCCCAACGGTTGTAACCAACCTTCACTGTTTACCGACGTCGGGCCAACAAAGTACTCTGACGTTGCGACAACGTCTGTTATTACATCCTAATATTTACAACCTCTAACCAACATCGGGCCAACGGTTTTAACCAACATCCATTTCAAACGTTTACCTACGTCGGGCCAACAACGTACTGTGACGTTGAAGCAACGCCTGCAATCACATCTAATATTTACAACCTCTAGCCAACGTCGGGCCAACGGTAGTACCCAACCATCTTTTTAGTAGTTTGCCGACGTCGGGCCAGTAACAAATCGTGACGTTGTACCAACGTCGGTAGTCAGACTGAATATTTACGACGGCTTACCAACGTTGGGACGACATCGGAAAATCGACAACTATATTCATACGTTGGGCCAACGTGAAATTCCAATGTTGGTTTGACGTTACTTCTCCGACCAAATTTTGCGACCAAACACCAACGTCGTACCAACGGCAGATATCCGACCCCGACGCTTACCGACGCTTGCCAACGTTTACCAACGTTGGGCCAACGTCGCTTTGCTAGCTGGGAGGCCTGTCACGCCAAAATCGGTCCGCCATGTTGATTTTATCCGCTAAAACCGGTCCCGCTTTGATAAAACTGGTCCGCGTCGGCCTGGCCACTTCACTTGTAACATCGTCAGCTGCTCGTAAGGCATGATTGTTTCTCACGTGGAGTGGAGGAAAGTAATCTATGCTTCTCCGACACTTTCAAAGTCTTTTTCTGTGATTGAATGATTTGTATTAAGCTTTTGAGAACGTGTTTTATCAAACCCACTTGATAATGCATTTCCTAGGCCTAGGCGATCGATACACACAGCATGCATCATTTTGGGTGGCCGTGGTTAGGCCTAAGTTTGAGCCTAAAATGAAACACAAGACTTATTTGTTAGGTATTGTTAAATATTTCGGATTATTGTGTAGGGTATTAGATCATAGAACGAATGTTCTAATACATAAATAAAGGGGTCAGAATTCTTGGAATTGAATGCATGTACTTCGTCGCAACGTTAAGCACAAACAAAACAAGGTAAAAACATAAACTAAGGCGGACCAACACGATTTAAGACCACATCGTTTAACTTTTTTTCGTACTTTACACCAAAGGGTTTCACACACAACGAATGAAAACATTATAATAAAATGAGAAATAAGATATTAATCTATCATTAGATTTTAAAATATATATATATAGGCCTATAATATATTAACAGCGTTATAGAAATATAAGTTTTAACTTAAATAGACGCTGGACCGATTTTGGCTTATGTGCAGTGATGGCGCCAGGACCTGCCCGACGGAGGGGCTATAGGCCCCGACGGGAGGGGGGCTAGTGGAGTGAATCGGGCCCCACTCGGCTGAAGAACAGGTGCCGTATGGGGCCCCTGTTGATGGTCCAGGGGGCGACCCCCTGGAAGCCACGGGTATTTGACGAATTATATGGCGAATTTTTATTATTTTAATAGGCATCAAGTTACTATATGACTTCATGTAGGCTATGCTTTCTAGAAATTTAAATCAGCTTCCAAAACCAAAACATATTGAATCATACAAGAAACAAAGCGTATGCAATGTAACCATCTAATTTATTTTCAAATACTCATTCTTGAAAGTGAAATTCTACATTTTGGAAATTTTGCATGAAATCTGTCAACCACGCTGTCATGGTCGAGGTTGCTTCACCAATCACGATGTATTTCAAGCATCATGAGGCTATCCAAACGAGCATTTGTTATAGCAGAACGCAAATTATTTTTAACTAGTCTCATTGAGCTATTTATTATTATTATTATTATTATTATTAATAATAATAATAATAATAATAATAATAATAATAATAATAATAATAATAATAATAATAATAATAATAGTTTAATGAAAACAATGTGGTTGCTAAACGAACATTACATGTAAATATTTTTTTTTATTTGTTTATTCCCCGACAAAGTTTACTCGTGTTCCCCGACGGGGGTGGGGGGCTATGCTTCCCCGACGAGGGCTATACCCCCCCCCCCCCTCTCAGCCCTCTCTGGCGCCACCACTGCTTATGGGGACAACATTTGGCAGGATAATTTTGAAGCCAAAATCAGTCAGCCGGACCGATTTTGGGCCCAGAAAAAATTTTCCTGACAGGCCTACTCAGAACAGGGAACCACAGCGAACAATCGTCGGGCGTGATATAGGCATACATTTTAATAAAAATTTTTATCAATATGGACAACGCCACCAACGAGTAGGTTAATTTAGAGACGGAATAATCCGGAGAAAAAAGAAAATCCAGCAATAAAAAATTTCTGGCCATCTAGGGTTGCAACATCGTTATTTTTTTAACCATCAGCCGCTGGTACTCTCCCTCCTCGTCTCCACAAAAACTTCATGATCTACATAATAATAAACTCCTTAATGTCAAATTAAAACATTTTAAAATAAATGTTTTAAATCTGAGAATGTTACTAGCGGGTGTTGCTACATCCTTATTTTTTTTCGCCTCATCTACAATAATGGTGGGGCTTTGGTGGGTGAAAATCCTGTTGGTAGGCCTTCTTAGCCCACCTTTCTATATTTTTACCAAAAAAATATACTAAGTGTACGTCTTACTGTCAAATAGATATTCTTAATCCATTGGAAACCTTGTTGGAGTCTGGAAGCTGGAAGTGCCAATCCCGGGCATCTACAGTTGCCACATCCTTATTTGTTTCTACTTTAGCCCCAACCACTTATGTCTCAGTTTGGTGAACACTGGTACTCTCCTCGCCTTATTATCAATTCAATATTAGGCAATTTTACAAAAACTGTGATCTACATAATATTAAACGCCTAAATATTATCAAATTGACATATTTAAAGTCTAAAAATATAGAGTTGCTACATCCTTAATTATTTTGCCTAAGCCCCAACCATGGTGGAGCTGAGACGAATGTAGATACACTTTCCTGGTACTCGCCACTTACTACCTATTACATTGAAAATATTTGATGCACTGAACGATTTAATGTCAAATTAAGACACTGAAAAATTAGGTACCTTTGGTGTGCAAAAAATGCTATTTTCGAGTTGCCACATCCTTTAAATTAGTTTTCTTACCTCAATTCTAAACTATGATGGAATTTAGGCGAGTGTTGACATTTGTCTGTCTCTTATACACATCTAGATGTGTATAAGAGACAGGTGTAGGGTNNACTTATTGCCCTCCTGAATAATCATAGGTCTATTCGTCGATGCACAGGCGAACGTTTATTCGAATGTAAGTATTGTGGTTTCGACATAAGAGCAAATTAACATTGATTAAGTCGTCACAAGTAGTATAGTTTTTTATATTTCATCATAGATATTTTATGGCAATTATAACCGAGACACTCAAGTGACAAATCTTTTGGGAGAGTTGGTTACAACTAAATCCATACGAATTCTTCCCGAGAAATGGCACAATGCTGCTACTCTCCGATTCGAGGTTCTCATCTATGAAGAGTACGTATTAATCGTAAAAATCAGTAATCTTTTTATCAACTTTATTTTTCTTTTCTTTATTTATTTATTTTTATTTATTTATTTATTTATTTATTTTTTATTTTTTATTTTTTTTTTGTTTGGTATTGAATTATTCAATTGTTAAATTGCTGTTAGCATTGATTTAATTTTACGTAACTGCCGTTTATGTTTTTTTACGTTAATTTTGTTTTAAATAAAAATCAAGCTTCTCCCGTTGCTCTATGTTTTATTTGTAAAAATATCTTAAATATATACATACAATAATTTAAATATATAAATGAGTATTAATAAAATCACTGAACTTAAGAAGTTTCCCTGTTTCACATTATGTCCGATTTCGCATAAAATTTAACTCCGATTTAAACTCAATATCAGAATTTAACGTTAATTTAATTTGTTAGATAATGGATTACTTATAATTGTAAGTCTAATTCATTTTTTGTGAGCTTAATCATTAATGATTTTTTTTTCAGTTAAGAGCTAGTGATGAGAATGGATGTCAGGTTTGGTGTCTAGCAAAAAACTTGGGACGTTGACCTGAGCATCATCATTTATTTCTGTGTTGATTGATTGAATGATAGATTTACTAAATAAGTATTTTCAATAAAAATGGTATAGCAACCTACTATAACTGAGATATATCATGTGATTCAGAAATTTGATAATACTATCACATATTCAATAATTATTCTTTTATGCATTATTTACAAACACAAACACCTGGCTGTTAGAGGTTTTGCTCTATATAACCAAATAGAAAATTTCTTAGAGAACCAATCGATCTACGACTTGATAACACAATATCCCGTTCTATATTTATAACAAAAAATAGAACCTGATTATCATTACTAAAATTCACACAAAATAATAGTTTTTTTATTAGCTGAAACAATACCTAATAATTATTTGAATGTGTGTGTTAGCATTTTCCTCAAATACATAATAATTCAAATCGGTTTTTCACTCTCAGTTAATATTCGATTTGTTATTCCTTTAATGAGAGTAACGAAAATGCTCTAATTGTTATAATGCTTAAAATTATAATAATGATGGTTGATAAAAGTATTCAAAATTACTTTGCCAAGTAATGTCATTTATTTCTTCATATTATTAAATGCATAGAGTTAAAAGCAAACATAGTTCTGTTCGTCGATTTATGTAACGTGTAATTGTAATATTCAATTTTCTGTTATTGTGTTGTTGACAATCTTTTTTAATAATGGTTGTGGTTTTGATGATAATGATGATAATTATGATGATAATGATAGTAATGATGATGATGATAATGATGATGATGACGATGATGATGACGATGATGATGATGCGTTCTTGTCTTTACGAAAATCCCTCTTATCCATCAAATATAATTCATATAATTTAACAGTAAATGGCAGAACGAACTAAATATTGTATCGAGTATGTGTCTTATAAATAATAATAAACGTATTAATTGAAAATAAATTATAGAGACATTAGACTAAAATTATAAAGACAAAGTCAATTACCGAATAAATTTAGTAAAACAAAACACGTTTATTAAAAAGGTACTTAAACCATGCTTAAACTAATGAATATTGTGAAACGAATTTAGAAACTTAGAAGATACGGTACTCAACTAAATTGGCAACAACAACAACAACAGCAGCAGCAGCAGCAACAGCAATAGCAACAACAACAACAACAACAATAATAATAATCTCCAATTTAGTTGAGTATCTTCTAAGTTTCTAAATTCGTTATTATTATTATTATTATTATTATTATTACTAAGTAAATTGGCCTAAGTTTATTTCATTTTATTAGTTATTACATTATTGACTTAAGTATTATTTACAGTAAATCTTCAGAAAAAACACTCACGGTAACTCAGAATATAATTATTGCAACACAGAGAGCTACAAACACCTCCATGCTGGCTACCAATCTCTTATCACCTCCCTTTTATCAAAAGTTGATTTTAAAACAATCTCTGCTGTTGCTGACCTACTTTGACTCAGTCATGCTCATTTAACATTTAATATAAGCAAGTGGCCTGGCCACAGTACCCAATAGCTACTACATTACATTACTGTATTGTATTTGTTTAATGGTATGTGAAGAATGATCAATTTCAGACACCGACATCCACCACTGCTTTAATATATTGTTGTCCCAACAACCACTAAAGTATATAAAAAAATTAAATTTCATTACAGTATTAACCATTTTTGATGCATGCACGTATACACCACTGCTTTTAAAATCATTTCTCAAACTCAAAATAAAATAATAATTATACACATTCACAATAAATGTCTATCGATAAAAATATAAAAAATGTTCTGCTCCAACATTTTCGAGTCTTGAATCTAAACCTAGGTGAGCTCTGTCGAAGTTGTATGGCATACAAATCCCTACCATTGCCTCAGCACCTCTGGCTAAACATGAATTGCTGTCAACACATGATGGTAAGGGCCTGATGTAGCAGCGGTGTCTTTGAATTTGAGTGCACCTTCCGTGTGCTGTCGGCTATTCGTCATCTTTCAAGATTTCATAATACTGTACTTCCATAAAATAAATTAAATAAACCAAATATACTAGCCCAATTAAATGAAAATAATATAATGACGTGGGATCTAGCTTGGTTGAAGTGGATGGTGTGGTTGCAGAATATCCATGGTGCAAATTATCATGAACGGAAAGGAAATATTATGTCCTGAGTTATTCTTATTATTGTGCAGTAGTCACGGTTGATTCAGATTCCGTATCGCATAAAATAGCAACGTCGTTTCTATATCAATTCCCAATATGGTAAAGTCCATTCAAATCCAACCATCATTTCGATGTCTTCAGTTGGTCTTGAAACTGTGACCTAACGGTGTCTGCTATGAGCATGCACTGACATTCGGCGAAAACAATGCATCGGTCAGTGAAGTTCTGTCATTCTCAATGGAATCGTGCTGTGGAATTACAGAGTTTTGTGTCTCATATTTAACATGTTTATTTTAGTACTGTTTTAGAATTTTGGGAAATTACTGTTAATTACTGTATTATATTATCTTCAAGCATTAGGCCTATGTTTGATAATTTTACTTACTAATTTAATTAATATCTAAGGGTATCCTGGCTCATTGTAAGCCTTTAAGAAAAGACATTAGACTGAAAGTATTGAGACCAAGTCAAATATAAATTTAGTAAAACAAAACACGTTTATTAAAAAGCTACTTAAACCATGCTTAAACTAATGAACATTGTGAAACAAATTTAGAATCTTAGAAGATAAAACTCAAATAAATTAGAGAATATATTATTATTGAAATAAGTTATATTATTATCACTAATTAAATTGGCCAATGTTTATTATATTTTATTGGTTATTACATTATTGACTTAAGTATTAATTACGGTAAATCTTCAAAACAAACACTCACGGTAACTCAGAATATAAAAAAGATCTAAATATTGCAACACAGAGAGCTACAAACACCTCCATGCTTGTTGCCGGTCTCAAATCATCTCCCTTTATCATAAGTAGATTCTAGAAGGGTGGTTCGGGTGAGAACGGGAAAAAATTACATAGGAAATTCTTACCGGTATTGTCTCGGCGGGTGGTCTACCGGTGCATAACTCGGCTTTCAAAAAACCATTAACCTCTAACGTAAGATCTAGTATTATGCAAATGATGAGTTTTATGAAGTTTCCCCTGGACGCTTGCGCCACCCCATGCTTTAATTAAGAAACTGACATTGGCGTGGTGCACTGCATAATGTTGTCTCAAAATCAAGTAATGAAATGACCAATGAAGCTACAACAATAAGCCTCATAAAGCAGGGCCTACATTGAAAAATCCAAAAAATCGCAGATGTGCATTTTGGGTGTATAATTCCAAAATAAACTTACATTCGTTTGGCAATGATAGTTTAAAGCAGAAAATTACTACCATTGTTAAACCTAATAAAACGCCACGATTACGTATGCATGCGTCGGACGTATGTAATATGGTAACAATCTGGATTCAAAGCTAGCCCTCCGTTAAAATAATTTATTTTATCGAGCTTTTCAGTTTTGTTTTTGAATCAAACAGTAAAAGAAACAGGGACCATGACAATTTAAACAAACTTACTTCTGGCACGGTTTAAAACAATTAAAGAGCAATCAAAAAGGAATTAGTGATACAGAATGCTCCCTGCTGCTAAAGCATGCTGCTTTTGCTCCTCCAAAAGAACTGGAAATTGCCCAGTCAGCAGGTTGCTCTTCGCACATTTTCTTAAGCATCGATTTTAAAGTTCCGTTGAACTTCTCTACTAATTCATTGCATATTGCATGGTATGGGGTGGTTTTAACACTACGAATTGATAGCAACCTATTAATTTCTTTCATTAACTCAGAAGTAAATTGGGACCCGCGATCGGTAAGTACTTTTTTAGGATACCCCAATCTTGAGTATATGGACAAAAGTGCCTCCGCTATGGTTACCCTTTCAATATTTTTAATCGGTATGGCTTCGGGAAAACGAGTAGCATAATCTATCAATACCAAAATGTAACGATGACCCCCTTGCACTCATAAGCTTGATTGGCCCTACCAGGTCTATCCCAACTCTTTGAAAAGGTTCATCTACGGTGGGCATACTACCTAACGGGACTTTCGTCACCTTCCCTTTTGGAATTGTTCGTTGGCACACGTCACATGACTGGCAATATCTTCGAATTTCGGACTCCATACCTGGCCAGAAAAAAATTGTCAAGACTTTATCCCTTGTCTTCTTAGAGTCTAAATGTCCCCCTAAAATTCATGTGCTAATTTTAGCACCATCACTCGAAGGGGTTTTGGGACAATGATTTGCCTTCTAATATTCCTAAAATCAACTTTAATGGACCGAAACTCTCTCCACATTATACCGTCGACAAAATTATATTTGAACAAATCCCCATTCTTAATACTTTTCTCAACACCTTTTAATTTGCAAAATCTCTAATCTTACTCAATGTGGGTTCTTCCTGTTGCGCTTTTTTAGGTGTAACATCATTTAAAACTTTCTGTACTACTTTTAACGGTTTAGGAGGCTTTTCTTCAATCGCACTTTTACTCCGTATAACCATTGCTGCGTCACAATGTACCGGTGATTCTGTGTCAGTTTTAATGGTTTGTGACCCTAATGGTGTCCAATTATCTTTAGGACTACGGGGTCACGAGCTCCCGGGACATTACCAATTATTAATCCAAAAACTGGGTCAAATCCCAACTCTTTTCCAACCCCCATTAATTTTTCCAATTCTAAATGACCTGCCATACTAACTACTACTAAATTACTAAATCAACCTGCTCTAAAAAAAACATATAGTTAAGAAATGCAAGTGAGGCACCGGTAAATGCAAACAGTATCACTCAATACCCGTTGCACATGCTGTATAAATTAAAACGTTATTACACTCAACTAGACAAAAAGTTATATGGATAATATTTTTAACCGTTAAACTTATCTAGTTGATCATCACCACAATCACAATAGTCACCATTAATAACAAGTTTTTTTCCGGACGAGCCCCCAAAATTGTCACACCCAAAGTGGACTTGGAAACATTGACTAGGGTGATGTACAAAACGACAAGTTAACAAAGAAAGTTTAAAAAATTATCAACATTTACAATACACATTTATTTGAGTAATAATAATAATAATAAGTATAATAATAAGAATAATGATTTGAATGCGCATCAAACAAAAGTATCTCCAATCATATTGGTACCAATTGTTATAATTAGGCCTATTTAAATTATATATAACTCAGATATTCAAACAAATGTTCAAAGCATTGCCTTAGTTTCCATGAACTTGCCAACTTCACCACCTCTGCTTGTTTTCCTTTGAATAATTACTTTTATACATAGTACCGTCAACTTCTGCAGCACCTTCAAACATAAATCACAAACTACTGCCTAATACTCCCATCTTGGGCTAGCATCCTTTTCGGGCTAACATCTTAAGCATAAAAATCCACATCTCGGGTGGTACAAATAAATGAAATCCAGAACTAAAATAATATAAATTCATTCACAATACCAAATAAATGTACAACTAATCCATATTCAAGGTAAGTATAATGCCACATACCATGTAATGCCTATGTGCATTCCATTACCTGCATTTACTATTCAACGTACAATTATATACCTATGGAAGTCACATAATTTCACATTTATAAATTATCAACAGTAGGCCTACGTAAGTTATACGTAACCATAGAACTCTTTAAATCAAGATATGTAGTATTAAGGTGTTTGAATGTTTTAATTTTAATACATTTTACATGGATTCAAATAGTAAATTTAACCATTGGTGTATGTAAAAGAAGTGTTCTATACTTAAAAACAAAATAGTACAATACATAATTATATATTCAACTCAGTCCTAATAAATAATAAACCAAAGGGCTCTTCAAATCAAGGTAGTACATATTAAGCAAGGGTTTGAATGTTCGAATTTGAATACATTTTACATGGATTCAAATAGTATTAATCATTATGGTTTAAGGGCGTGTTTCTGCTAAATAAAGTCAAAAACATGTGTTAGTTTTATAAACGGTTAAATTCCTTCTGAACGCGTTTCTAGTAAAAAGTAAAAACTAATAAAAAAAAAAAAAACACGGTATTGCGAGCATTGGCATGTGGGTGGAGCTTAAATGACGGTCACCAACGGAAGTTGAAGCTGAACTTATTTCTTGCGAGCCGCGCATGCTGCGAAAGAAGTAAACAACACACCACGAAAGTATGAAAATAGTATGGTATGATCTCCAAGCATGTCATCCTATTGGTTTAATTTTTTTCTTCGCCCCGAATTTCCCGCGGACGAGCGATCAAACCAACGAAGGGGTCAATTTGGGTCACCGATAAGTCATGACTAACACAGTATTGCGTTGCAGCTGAAAAGTGTACCATAAAACACGCGTTTTCTGAACGTGAACCCTATAACGAATGTGTGTAAAAACACGCATTTTTTGAACGCATTCCTAACCCTGTTTTTGTTTTGTGGCCCGTTTCTACTGGGGAATAAAACACGTGTTTTTTAATAACCGTTTAAAAACACGTATTTTTCAGCAGAAAGAGGCTCTCAGTTAGGAATGGTCATACTTAAAGTAATTTTTTTACATAGTTTTGTGTATTCATCTCAGTTCTTAATAAAAAAAAAATTAAAAAAAAGTTGTTTGTAAATCAAAGGACTCTTCAAATCAAGGTAGTATTAAATATTATTAAAATAGTAAATTTCACCATTATTTAATGCTTTAAGTAAGTAAGGAAGTGTTCCACGGTACTTTAATACAAAATATTCATATCGAAGTGATTTGTTTTTACATAACTATTTATGTATTCAACTCAGTTGTTTTTAAAAAAATAAATATCTAAAAAAAGCAAATGTTTGAATGTTTGAATTTATATTTCACACGGATTCAAATATTTAAAAAGTTAATTTATAAAAATGGATGGTTTTAAAAATTAACGATTTCATGAATTATGTTTTTTTTTTTTACTTTAGCAAACAATGTAAACCAAAACTCAGGTGTTGAGGGCGATGTTTCTAATTCAGTTGGCGAAAATAGTGTACTGTGTATACAGCAATACTCTGCTATGTTAATTGGCTGTTTGAAGAAAGAATTTAAATAAACACAAAAGTATTAAGCAAGTTTCCTTTTCTGTTTTATTTGTCAAAAATTTTAAATTTTAATATTTAAGTCTATTCTTGCTATTATACCATAGACCAAAAACATTTAGAGAGTGAGCTCCACCGTATCAGATTTGACTGCCCAATCAGAATGCACCATTCATTGTTGATTTTTTTTTAGCGGATTTTGGGGATTAATCTGACAATAATTTGCTACAATAACAACATTGTGTTGCAGTGGAAATTACAAAAGCATCAGTAAAAATATTTCAGTACGGTAGGTGATGAAATCTAAATGGTTGAAATATTGCCTATTTATTGTTAAAAATCATACATTTCATGAATGCTTTTTTTGGTTCTTTTGGTAATGAAAAATTGATATGTTACTCGTGAGAAGTGTCACTAATAAATTCCACCACAGTTCTAAACAGTTCTATTCCAAATTCTCCCCTGCTGTCATAAGTGGATCTATTTCTCTTTTAAGATGCCCTAATGCTTCAGGGCTGAGAAGGCATGTAACCGCTGGTACATTTACAGTTTCATCTTCATTCCATCCAGAATTCATAACTTCTTCCGCTTTTGCATTATTTTGAACTTCAAACAGCTTCTGCACAGCAGTAAGATTGGTGAAACAAAGCTGTAGAGATCTTTGCACAAAGAGTTGTATTGGAGAAAGGTGATGCTCTGTTCGTAGACCATGGTTTTTCCACTAATTTCTAGTAGAGTAATATCCCTGTTCACCCTTGAAATGTATATATATAGTACAAAGCCCGAAGCTCGTGTTCTTTATCAATATCAAGAAGGCGCTGATTTTCGAGAAAATGAAATAAATCATAATAAACATCTGTGACTCCATTCCACAAATCCACCCATGACCGTTCGATTCTTTGGTTGTGGACACTTTGTCCACATATTGCCGATCCCCTGTCAGGTCCTCGAAGAACATTCATTACAGTATGTTGCATATGTCATTGCTTTCCCCATCATGATCTACTCGTATTCTGAAAGGAACACCGTAAACAGATGGAGCTGCAAGAAAGTATCTGGCCACAACTGCTTTGGTATTGTTATCAGATGCAGAAAAGAAGACCTGTGCCCATCAATTCTTCCATGAATAACAAATCTCCATCTGCAGATTACAAAAAGTACGAACATTATAATAGGCCATTTTCATGATGCGGTAGACATATTCAATCAATGACAAACAATGCTGTACAACGGTGCGTAACCAACAGAAATAACGTTCACTAATGGCAGAATTCATGACATCAAGTTGTTTAAAAGTCTGTAACTTCATAATGGATGGTTGTATGCGAAACCAATCACGACAGCTTGTAAGCCGTGTGCTATTGCTTATTCAAGTTTGCCCCAAGTATAAAAAGTAGTTATTTTTTAGACAGTAATTATCAGCTAATTTTCTTGTTCAGTATAGTATCCGAACTGAAGTAATTAATAATGCAGCCAAATTGCAGCGCAGAAACTAAAACCTGTACAAAAATAATGGGAACCAAAATGAAAAGATTGAGGGCTCAATCTTATTTTGACTGACAGAGGTCACGTCACATTTTCTCTCTTGTCATCAGACTTCAATCCGTTCAAGTTGATTGTATTCCAAGTAAACTTTAATATTTTTTAATGATCCCAATCACGCTTGATCTGCTTAGTTCTTTAGCTCCCTTGATTGTGTGTTCACTTATACTGAACTTTTAATTTTCACAGATATGTTTTATTTATATTAATATAATTTTATTTTTAACTATATAAGACATATTTGATCAATTTGACATTTTGAGTTGTGACCTTTTTTTACATCATTCTATTTCTATACAATCTTGACTTTGAAAATTAAGATGGCGGCCAGTTAAAATTGTCAAAAAAAATGGAACCAAAGGTTTTCTTGTGGAAAATTTTCAATATGAAAAACATACGTTCAAAAAATGAACACCAAAGCCTACAAAAATTACATAGTCAAAATAAACAGATAATCTACTAAACAGTATCAGCGATGGTAAAAAGGACACGTAATTCATGACAACGCTATTTAACAGCAATCTGTATCACAACATTTGTTGAAATAAATTTAAAACTATATCTTGCCTTATGAGCTTGTGATTTCCATCAATATGCCACACAGAGTTGGGGCCTGCAACTCTGTGCGTCGATGGGTGCTCTGAACAGATCGTAGTGCAATTCCACCAGGATAAATGCGATGCATTACCTCTCTAACACGCGAACGTTGTACCTAAATTGTAATATACATATTAAACTTACAAACCTCTATAATTATAATACAATCAACTGAATTAGTCATCAACCAGCATCGGTAGGAAGTTTCATCAACAATCAGCAGAGGTTTCTGTTTACACACAAAATTTATTTCACATGCCAGAACTGTATTCTGCAATCAAAACTGAGTGCATATTTGATTAAATGCTTTCACAATAATGTGTTTATCAAACTTGGATATCATAAATTAAAGGAATATTTTATTAGGCATTAAATAGCTACATAAAAATGTTATAATCAAATGTTGGTCAATGTATTAAAGTAGAGGTGCACTTAAAAAATTTGTATTCTTTTTTTTTTATTTTAAGTTATAAAAGTATATCTGTTTGAAGATTTTTATGTTTTTCGTTAAGTAGCTTCTTTATTTGAAAAATTAAGTAAAATTGGTTGTTGAGTGGATAATTCAGATTACAAGAATATATCCTATTTTTTAACACACACATTTTCTATAAAGGAGGCATTTAAAAAAAATGTAAAAAAATAATATAATTAGAAAACATTACAAGGGATATGATTCTTGGCTACTTTAACCCAAACAATCCATTGTTTTTTATGTAGTGTAGCTTATGTGTTTTATGCAATTATTAATATTCCCCCTGAATGTTGGACTTGTCTGCGGCCTTTGATACGGTGGACCACTGTATTTTAACAAATAGGCTCAAAGAAGTTGGGTTTGACGGAACCATACTAAAGTGGTTTATATCTTACATTTCAGATAGAACACAGTGGGTAAAAATCAATGAAAATTATTCTGCACCTTGTCGACTCTTGTTTGGAGTGCCACGAGGAAGCGTAATCGGTCCTCTCCTTTATTTCCATTTATTGTCGTCCCTTGGGGTGATATAGTTCGGAGACACAATCTACAGTTTCACGCCCATGCCGAAGATACTCAACTTTACATTTCTTTTAAGCCCAATCAATCAGATGCAGACATTGCAATTCATCAATAGACTTATGTATTGAAGAAATTCGCGAATGGATGGTCCTACGGTGGCTGATTTCCGCCATCAATTTTTTAAAATATAATTACGGCGTTATAACGCCGTATTTACGGCGTTATTACGCTCTACTATGGCGTTATAACGCCCTATTACTGCGTTATTACGCCCTATTACGGCGTTATAACGCTCTAAAATACGGCGTTATTACGCCCTAATATGGCGTTATTACGCCCTAATACGGCGTTATTACGCCCTAATACCGCATTATTACGCCCTAATACGGCGTAGTTACGCAATAATACGGCGTTATAACGCCGTAATAGGGCGTTATAACGCCATATTACGGCGTTATAACGCCCTATTACGACGTTATTACGCCCTAATACGACGTAATAACGCCCTAATACGGCGTTATAACGCCCTATTACGGCGTTATGACGCCCTAATACGGCGTTATTACGCCCTATTACGGCGTTATAACACCATAAAATACAGCGTTATAACGCCCTAATACGGCGTTAATATGCGTTAAATTACTGTTCTATTTCTGTGGATTATCAGCTACCGCAAATGTGACACCGTATGCGCCCCATATGCACACGTTGATGAGAAACGTCATGTGGTGGTTTATGTACTGCTGTACCTGTTGGTAGCTAGCACGACCAAGGTAACTGCAGGTGAATGACTATAAGGGTTTTTACCATTCCTAGCTATTTATTTGTCGGAATCCTTATAATTTGTTAGCAGACTAGTATGTCATTATATCTAGGCCTAGGCTAGTCCCGGTAATATAGCAAGCCTAGCCTTCAAACCATAGTATTAGTATTACTAATTACTTTAGCAGTATAGCCTAGGCTAGGTTGTAGTAGGTCTACCTGTCTAACTACTGACTGTAGGGTAGGCCTACATCTCCGTCTCTTATCTAGCCTAGGCCTAGTAATTGTAGGTAAACCGCTGGCTTCGGTTAGACCTTTTAAGTGATTAAACCAGAGTGTTGTTGAATGTATTTTTGCGTTACCCTGAATGTGTAGAGAAGTTCAGTTTAGCAGGTGGTCCACCATTGTATTTTACCTAATAATTGTTTTATTTCATTTACAGAGTGTATGCATAAATGAAAAGAAAATAGAAACAATGTAAGTACAGTACAAAACAAGGATCAAGTGCGATCCATGGACCCCGTGTAAGTAGCTCAGGTCCAATATCTTCTACAGTAGTAAGGACCTCTAATGGGATATTCCATTTTCTGCACAGGCTATCTAATTATCCAAAGATTTTCGCGAGAGGATGTAAACAACGATTTAACAGCCGTATTGAGGACGTTCGTGGCTTATGACGGTATTTGTCTTTTCCGTAAGTGTATCATGTATTTAATAAAATCATATGTATTAATTTGTAACCCGAAAACAAACGTTAATTTGATTGATCATTTAGGCCTAGGCTAGGCCAGGCCTATTATAGGTACGTTACAAAAAAAATCAAATTGTTTGGATGTCTACCATTTTCATAGCACAAAATCTAATAAATGTTACAACATCAAAAACGTTTTCAGAATTAAATTTGGTTGCTTGGTTGATTTTCTATGATTTTTTAATTTTAATTTTAATTTTGCTGAAAATTTGGCTACAGGCATTATACAAATTGTGTGACCTTTTTCATTATCTGCACCATTAAAACATAACTTTTTTGTTTTTAATAGTTTTTCAATTATTTTTTCACAGATGCTGGATGATATAATGAGAACTCAAATGACAGATTTACATCAATATATATTCAGGGATTTAGCAGTAAATTTTATTAAATGATACCCCTTACCCCAAAATAATTACTTTTGGTGGGACCGGGTTAGATCAATATTCAAATCAAGCACTTTAATACACCACAACTGATGTAATATATATGTAGTTAGTTGCAGTGGCATACCTAGGGAGTACACATTCCCCCTAAAATACATTGTGTCCCCAGTCACCCCTCCCCCTCCCACATGAAAATATTTGGAGAAAAAAAATTAAATTATATTAAAATCACTTCATATCACCTTAATTTTGGAAGCCAGTGTCTGACTACCCACCCCCTCAGTTAATCAATCCCCTCCCCAACCCCCCCCCCCCCTCCATTTCAAGATACACTATTGGCTACTTGAAAGAACTAAATTTAAAAGAAACATGTTCAGTGTGTGTAGGGAACAATGTAAGCATGAGAGTACTAATTGCCTTCACATGCCGCCAACTTGAATCCCGT
>NW_022706781.1:63583-67072 GCF_011630105.1 Anneissia japonica
TCACTTACCAAAATGACAATCTTTATAATAATTGGCAAAGTGGTATTTTTGCCAGAAGGATCAGTTCATAAAATATTCTAGAAAAAAAGACAGTTACATTTAATTTTATAATAAAAGCATAGAAACAAGAAGCAACAGAATAATATAGAACATTGAAATCATTCTAAGAATTTAGGCAATCCTAACAATGCCCAATCAAATCACTAGATACCAGTCATGTGATCGTAACTAACAGCTAACACATCATTTACCAATAATTTTATTGAACTTATCAATCTTCTAACATCACTAAAATCAATTAAATATTTGTTATAAAAACTAATTCCTATGTATCTACTAAACATAAAATATCAATTCAAGTAACATATTTAACGATATTTGTCGTTTTAGAGGCTGAAATTCTATCACGGTCTAGGCCTACCTAGAATTATGGTATACATGCGGTCTCTTATACACATCATCAACATTAATACATTATGCTAATTTTCATCTTTGTAAGCGCATAAGACAGTGCAAATTATTTCTGTGACAGTCTTTTGAAGTGTGTAAAGCTCTTTTATCCCATACATAGTCAAAATATTGGGGGGGATGATACAATGGACCATCCCCCCCTTGTCAAATATTGGGAGGAATATATCCCCTCCATCCCCCCCGGGATCTACGCCTATGTTTCTGTGTATTTTCTACGAAGGCCACTATATCGTGTCCTTAAAATCTCATTTTGATGTTGAAGTCGTCGTTTGAATGGAGTCAGCAGACCCTTTCGCTTTAATGACCTCATTCCAATAGATAAACCTGTATACGCTGATGTTACAACTGCAGGATTTGATACTGTTTGCACTGTACTTGATGAGCCTGTTACAGATGTTGCAACTGTGGGATTTGATACCGTTCGCACTGTACTTGATGAGCCTGTTATAGATGCTGCAATTGTAAGATTTGATACCGTTTGCACTGTACTTGATGAGCCTGTTACAGATGTTGCAACTGTAGGATTTGATACCGTTTTGCACTGTACTTGGTGAGCCTGTTACAGATGTAGATGGTGTTACAGTAACCTGAGAAGTTGTTTGGGTCAACTTTCGTCTAACTGCCTGTTCTGCTGAAGTTCCCGGTTCTTGTTGTTTTTTCTCATGCTTGTACTTCTCATCACAATTAGCTATTAACATAGAAACTTCCTTCTCTCTGTTCATATGAGTGTACTTTTTAATTGTTCTATTTACAAGTAACTGGATTTTATTCTTTGTAATCTGTAAGCCCATGTGTTCAGCAAAAAACTTTGTAGTTGGTGCAAACAACTTTGACTCCTGCATGAATTTTAAAACCACATGACCATTCAGCAAGTCTTCAGCATCAACAGGAATCTCTCTATACCGTTCTTCAAGCAAAAGTCGACATTTGCCTTTTGGTGCTGGGGGCATAAGCTTACGCTTCTTTGGCGGCATTATAAGAAAATCTACCAAGAAAAAAAATGAAAATATAATTAATTAGATAAATAATAAAATCAAAGTATAAATAATAATAGAAATAACAGCAACAATAATAATGGTATTTTAAAATACTGTAATATTATATGAACTGTTGATTATTAAATGCATTATAATAAGGACCCATAATAAAAAACAATATTAGTTTATTGTAGTTTTATTTTTCTTTTGCTAACCCTACCCCCCCCCCGGATTTCCCCAAGTGATTGGTTGGGGGGGGGGGGGGGATAACGTAATGGGGGGGGAGGTGATAACGTAATATTTTTTTTTTTACGGGACCTAATCTATATATTTTTTTTTCATATAAAAATAACTGTATGTAGATTTCTTACCAAAATGACAATCTTCTAATTGGCAAAGTGGTATTTTTGCCAGAAGGATTAGTTCATAAAATATTCTAGAAAAAAAGACAGTTACATTTAATTTTATAATAAAAGCATAGAAACAAGAAGCAACAGAATAATATAGAACATTGAAATCATTCTAAGAATTTAGGCAATCCTAACAATGCCCAATCAAATCACTAGATACCAGTCATGTGATCGTAACTAACAGCTAACACATCATTTACCAATAATTTTATTGAACTTATCAATCTTCTAACATCACTAAAATCAATTAAATATTTGTTATAAAAACTAATTCCTATGTATCTACTAAACATAAAAACTTTCTGACCACAAAAATGAATATTATACATCGCGGTCTAGCCCAGACTCTAGGCCTAGGTCTACCTAGCATTATAGTATACAGACGTCGCGATCATTTTGACATTAGACGCCATTTTACCCAAGCGATCGTAAATCATAGCAGACTTTACAGCTTACAAAAACCACTTGGTTGTGGTCAGAATTCTTTCATATTTGGTCAAAATGTTAATTACTTATTTCTCTAAATTACTGTTATAATAATTAGAAAAACCATGTACCTTTTTGACAGCAAAAGTTGATTTTATTCGAGTAGTAACTTCGGACGTCAACTGCAGCGGAAATAAACAATAAATGAACACAAAACAAATGCGTGACTGTTCTTTAACCTTTTGTCTGCCTAAAAATGCATGACATAATCGATGTTTAATCAGAAACGTAATTTTCACGATTTTTTTGAAACCCAACACCGTGAACCGGAAGTTCAAGGTCGCCGCGAACGTCTAACCAAAACAATCAAGTGTGATGTCACGCTTTGTAACGTACCTACCTATTACAGTACTAGCCTAGATGAGATCAAGCTAGCTTAGTTAGCTAGGCTGGCTGGTCTAGGCTAGGCCTAGAAGTTTACGCAGTCTGGGAGGTATATGTAGCCCCTCCCCCTTCCTCTAATTGGTTGTCAAACTCTGTCTAGATAGACAGTGTAGTTAAAAAGGTGGTGATACTTATTAATAAACAGAACTGAAGGGTCTATGCCTAGCACTGCAGGCCTATTTGATAGCACTGCAGGCCTATTATTAAATTGATAAGTGTATGCTAGCCTAGGTCCTACATTTTGGCTGTTATTTTTTAAGTGCTTTGACTTTGTTGAATGATGTTAAATTTCCATTATATTTTATGTAGTAGTATAGGCCTATATATTTATTGAATGCAAGTTTAAAAATAAAAAATAAAATAATGTCCATATTAGTGTTTCTTTAATGAAAGTCAAAATATATTATATTTTGTTTTGGTGAAAGAGCACAATTTACTATTTTGAGAATAATTTTAATGCCTTTTTTTTTTTACAACAGTAACAACATACAGTAACAATATGACAGCTGTGAACTGGATTGGCTTCCTTGTTGCAAAATAAACGAGTTGTATTTCTGCTCTGAGTGATTGTGACTACCTTACTGCTTTTTGCTTCACTGTGATATAGTCAGTGTTGATGCAATTGCATTAGGGTCTTGACATATCACAATTTCAACTACAGTAATGTACCTACAACAGTTCTTATTCCCATTACAAAGCAGCTTTCAACTGAAGTTTTAAACCATATTACTACTGATACGAATGATGATAGTACTACAAGT
>NW_022706783.1:0-1400 GCF_011630105.1 Anneissia japonica
GGTTACCGGTCTCGGTCACGGTCAACGTCTTCAACCTGTAGTTTTGTCGAACCAGCGTAAAGAGCGGGTCCCCACTTCCGACCGGTTCGTACAGCGACGGGTGCGATTTCACGAAATTTAGATCTTCGTACGAGAGTAGAGTCGAGTCGACCGAACAATCGCCCGGTCTGTTGTCCGGAACGTCCTCGTCCGGGATGCGTCCCCAAGGCGCCGTCGGTCGCAAGAACGGACCTCTTTCGAAGTTGTCCCTTATGTCGTCGAGGCCGAAACGGCAGATGGCCGAGGCGGGTATTTCGTGTTTCCCCGTCGTGAAAACTGCGTAGTAGAAGACCTTTCCCCCGCGGACGGTCCGCACGACGTCCTGCAGGTAGTTGAAGCGAAACGGAAATTCCCCTCGGAACGAACAGTCGAGTCGCGCCTTCAGAAAAGTCGTCAAGCTGGAGTCCAGTATCGTTCTGCCTCCCTTGTCGTCGGTGCAAACGCGGGCGATTCGCGAACGGTAAATCTTTTCGCAATTTTCTACGGAAACTTCTCGGAAGAAGAAAAACACTTCTCTTCCCTCTACAAACGAACCAACGAATTTCGGGTGATTCAGCCACAACGAATCGTGCCTCTTGGTTATGAGAGGAACGGCGTTGCCCATCGACCTCGTCAGTGCGGAATCCCTGCCGTTGAAATCGGCTACCGTCCCGGCGTACAGGCTACCCTCCGCGAAGACGGAAGTTACTTTTTGGTTAACGGCGAACGGACAATTGTACAGACCGTCCGTCGCGTTCCTTCTCCTCCAACCACTCTCCAAGTTCGACATCTCGGCATGAATGCACTTCGGTTTCTGAGCGTTGGTTCCGCAGATCAACACTCGACCAACACTCGACCGTTCGTTAAATCCGGAGTTACGATTTTCACGTAGTTCTGGCAGTCGTGTTCTTCCTTCCCTTTCAATCTGCACTTCTTCTTGGCGACCGAGTCCGCCATCCAGTCTAACTTCGTAGTCGTCGAGGATTCTAGAGTTCGATTGAGATCGAACACGAACGCCGAGTTGTTCGCGCCCACGAACAGAGTTCGCCACTCCTTCACCACTCGCATTTCGACGATGGACGAGATGCCGATGCTCGTTGCGAAAGAGACGTCGATTTCGTCCGTCGAAGGCGATTGATCTTCGGTCGGCATAGAATACGCGACCGAAACTAACATCACTATCAGGGCGAAGAAGAACAGCATGCCGATTGTATTCTACTTTCTGCGTCTCGCGTTCATATGTTAATTTCGAAGCCAGTTGTTTCCTTTTAAAGAAGAGATCGTCAAGTATAAAAACAAGAAGAATAAGTAATTCGAGTAGCATTGTTCGTTCGCGACGAACCATGGCGTTGACGTTCAACATCAAACTCGGAGAAGGAAGC
>NW_022706784.1:0-1782 GCF_011630105.1 Anneissia japonica
CTGTTTGGTGACAACATGGCGCCCATGCGCCAAGTTGGCCAAACTCTCTCTATCTACGGCTCTGGTGGCAAAGATCGTATAGCGCCGCTATAGGGTAGGCGCGTAGCGGCGCTATACGATCTTTGCTTGTGGCAAGTCTACTCTCCCACATGCGGTGAGTGTTGAATTATTAAGATGATCCCCTAGATATTCACCAACATTACAGGATGGCATGTAACGTTATCTCTCTCAACAGATGATAGTTTGATCGTTCAATACTATAACATTTTAATTCAATATACAGTACTTTAATTCAATAGAACTTTTATATTCAATAATTAAACACTGGTGATCTTCAATGCTGTAGGTAGGCTAGCCTAGGCGCTAGGGTCTCATCTAGGCTAGGCTGGGCCTATACTAGGGTAGGCACGATTTATTGTCATTGGGGTGAGTGACTTGAGACCTATACATTCAACAGCTGATTGGCTTAATTGATTTCTGGGCCCTTTGTTAAATATTAGAATGGGGATTAGATGTAAGGGGCGTACGCCCCTCCCCCTATTTTTTTTTAAAAAAAACTTTCACCCACAGTGTTTAGATTGGAAAGAAATGCAATTGAAAGAGGGAAGGAGGCGAAGGATGGGAAAGAGAATTTTTATCCAGTCCTCAACCGAGTTAAATCTTCTCGCGATTCACATTGTTGGATCTGGGGGAGGGGGTAGTGCGTCCTGACCCCTCCCTTGGCCAACAAAAAAAAAATATATATAAAAAATTCTAGACCTAACTTTTCAGGACCCGTGAGCTGATTTTTTTTTTTTTTTTTTCTTTATATGTTACAATAAGAAAATTAGAATTTTGAAGAACATCATTAAAACACACTTCCAGTGTCAGGAAAGCTTATTTCCTGCCATCTAGGAATCAAAATTTTCCCAGGGGATAATCCCCGGACCACCCTTTCTTTTTTGGGGATTTATCGATTCATGGAAAAAAGAATAGGCGTGCAACTACTCATTTATTTATGTATGTATACACGCATAAAATAAGACATGAGAAAAATTTACCTGACCGTTTTCAAGAAGGAAAAACCTTAAATTTTGAAGGATGTAAAAAAGTCATTTAAAAGACATTTCAGAAGTCAGGAAAGCTAATTTCCTGCATTCTAGAAATCGAAATATTTCCGGGGTAACCCGGACACCCTTTTCCTTCGGAATTCATTGATTCATTAAATCATTTTCAAGAGGGGAAAAAATTGAATTTTGAAGAAATAAAAAGTAATTAAAGACACTTCAGAAGTCGGGAAAGCTTATTTCCCGCCTTCTAAGAATCAAAATTTTCCCGGGGAAAAACCCGGACCCCCCTTTCTTTTTTGGAATTTATTGATTCATGGAAAAAAAAAATCGTATGCAATTACTCAATTTGTTTATGTATATAAACACACTTAAAAAAAGACATGAGAAAAATTTACCTGACCATTTTCAAGAGGGGAAAACCTTGAATTTTCAAAGCTTTGAGTAGATGAATTATTATTTTAATGACACATTTTATAGTTGCATATTGCGGCTACCCTGAATATTAAAATTTCTTTTAAAAGACATGCACCTATTTTTTTTTATTTGTTACTGAAAATTACCATGCTAGATAGTCAAAATTGACTTAATGCAAACTCATATTCCTCAAATGTGCTGGGCTTCAAGGGGGCTTTGGCCCCTTCCACCCCCACCAGGGGCTCTGCCCCTGGACCTCGCCAGGGCCCTAGGCTGGCCCCAGCCTAAGTCTGCTCGCTTCGCTCGCAGGCTACGCACC
>NW_022706785.1:0-2107 GCF_011630105.1 Anneissia japonica
ATATATTGATCTTGAAATAGGTGATGGTCCTATAAGTGTACTTTTAATTAACTTTGATATCATCATTTACTGTTTATAAAGAAGTTTTCTTGGGTCTAGATTAAATTTTTTATTGTATTCTTGTTGTATGCTGGGTGGATATTCGCACTATTCAAATCATTGTTTATTGATTGATTGATCCTTAATCCTAGGCTGTTTTTATTTTACAGCCAAACTGAAACAGGTCCATCATCTGATGGGCTGCTAGATGAGTATGCAGATGATGATACTAGTTTGTTAAAGCAACATAGAGGCAGGGCTGAGAAAATATATACTCAGACTTACAGGTAAAGGCACGTAATATGCATAATTGAAAATAGGGTACAACTGTGGGCCATGTTTTTAGCCCTTGGATTTTCTTCCATCTCAACTTATTACTACCAAAAAGGACAAAAAAGAATCAATAATAAAATATATAAAGTGAAGTAAAAATAAAAGTTAAAAGTACAATACTACATTTAATCTTAATCCTTTTGTTCGCTTTTTCTTGCTACTCTATGCATTCTAAGTACTGCTACAAATGTATGTCTAATTACTTTACTAATCATTCATGCTTGAGGCTTTACCATTTGTTCATACTTTTGTGGTGTGTTGTTTACTTCTTTCCTTGCAGGAAGTAAGGTCAACTTCAACTGCTGTTGGTGATCATCATTATAAGCTCCGCCCAACTGCCAGTGCTTTCATAACCGTGTTTTTATTAGTTGCACTTTTCACTAGAAACGCGTTCCAAAGAAATTTAACCAGTTAAAAGAAACACAGGTTTTTGACGTTATCAAAGATAATAAATAGCAGAAGATAGAACAGCTTCCCAATATAATGGAACATCCGTTGGAAATGCATTGTGGGTACACGGAGAGCAATTTTACCCAATTGCGTGGCGGCACTATATATTAATAATAGAGGCACCGCTCAGGTTCGTTTGTCTCCTGTATTTTCTCCACTTCGTCCAATCGTAATATTTTACCCCACTCGAGGGAGGGCGGATGTTCCATCGATTTTTAATGCAATACGCGGAACAGCTTATTCTTCTGCTATTTAAGTTCTTCAGCATTAGTCAGTAGAAACACGCCCTAAGATATACACTTATTGTTTTCTCTTGCTTGAGTTAGTGTTTTCTTTCATTGCTACATCTGCCTTTGCTCTGCATTTTCAGTTGTCTACTTTGAGAAAGAAGAGAGGTAATGATTAGCCTATAGCATTCTACAGTGAGGATAACCAGTTCCCATTGCACCGTGGTCCATAGTCTCACATTCACATTGACTCATAAAAGGTTTGTGAGACTGGGGAAGGGGTTAGTTGTAATAGTTGGTGTGCTCATGGGTCTGCTTGGGGGTCTGTTAATTGATCTTCTAGTGTTTGTGGTGTGCTGCTTTATTTGTGTTATCAGCATTTTTCTTCTGCACTCGCTCTAATATGTCTTGTCACATGGCTGATTATGGACATAGCTGCCAATTATTATTACTATTTTATTATGTAATAATAAAATTATTAATAATGTTGATAATAATAATAATAATATATATTCATAATACTATGTTATTTTAGATGCTATTTATGTATTTTGTTTTTCATTTATGTTTATGTTGAAGAATTGTTTGTTGTAATTTCATTTTTCAGTTTTTCATTAGATTGGATATGCTACTTGTGTTATTTGAATTTTTAAATTTTGTTTTTATTTGAACCACTTCGGAAATCAGTACATTTGTATTTTTTAAAAAAGTGCATTTCACGATTGGAGAAAAATAAATTTAAATAAATAATTTCATATAGTTTTCATTCATAGGAAGCAAGTAAAGACTATAATAATTTATTTTGTATTTGCCTTATAATATATGTCTACTAATACTACTACCTACCGTTTTCATAATATGTGATATTACATCATCGTACCCATATATCGGCACATCACATTTTTTTGCCACATAAAATTTTGCAGTGTCAACAAAGCTTTAGATGGAATAGAATAAAATAGAACAGCACATTTACTGTATATAGTGCCGGTATCGTACTCAATGAAATGAACCAGTCGAATAAAATGAACCAGTTGAATATTATTCATTGGGCTTAA
>NW_022706786.1:0-938 GCF_011630105.1 Anneissia japonica
GGACTGAAATATTAAAGCACCTGTGATTATCATATGTAAATTGGGGTTTTAATATATTATAATTATTATTATTATTATTATTATTATTATTGGGCCTAATATTATATATTATTATTAGTAGTAATAATAGTAGTAGTATATAGCAGATTTGTTTAAATTATTCAATTATTATTAGGAACAATTTGCATTTTTCATTTTAGGGTACAAAGTGATCCTGTCTGTGGTCGTATTATGATTTCTAGTAAGTACGCTTTCTTCTATTAACTGTTATAAGCTGGAAAATTTAGGTTTATTCACCCGATCACGTAATAATAATAGGCTTATTTTAAATCCATTTTGGTATTGTACAAATGCTGTTACGTTTAAACAGTAAATCCATATTATTATAATTATATGCGTAATACAGTAGTAGTTTATTTTATTCTAACCAAAACTAAATGTGAATAACTTTTATATACTGTACACCAATGAATGGTAAATAATCAGTAAATTAAGAAGAAATTACTGTATCCCACTTTAGATTGAGCATGTCAGAAGAAGGCTGAATAATTTAATTGGTCAGTACGTTGGTCGTCGTCAACAGCTCGTCAATTTGGTGATTGTACGCAGGATATCTTGTTGGTCAAAAGGAATAAATATAGAAATACATTAATCTGTAATTAAATCAATAATAATAATATTTATATTTCATTTTACAGAATCCCTTTCCAAAGACAAAGATGAAGCTGAGCCCGCGGAATTGCTCATGGATAAAGCCATCCCAGTTCCAGGCAGAGTATATGGCAACAGAAAAGGAGAGGCCAAAATGCCCTCGACATGGAGACTGGTCTTCAATAAACCTGTAAGATAGAGTGCAAAGCTATGCTTTTTGTCATTTTAATTCAATCAGTTCAACATAACATAGATTTTTCTTTTATTTATGTACATTTTATATATAT
>NW_022706787.1:0-957 GCF_011630105.1 Anneissia japonica
ACCCTGATTCGAAAGAGGAACGTTCTCCTGCACGTTCGGTTGGTCAGATGTCGCAAGTTGAGGTTTTCCGCCGTCGTCGAAGACGAAGACGGTGGAGAGCGCGTATGCGACGATAACTCGCCTCCGATCCTCTGTCTGGAGGAGATGCACGTGTCTCCGATCAGGCTAGCGACAACCTTCGACGGAGTCGTTTCGGAGATCGTTCTGAGAAATTGCGAGTTCGACGTGGACGAGCTCACGACCCTTGAAAAATGAAGGTTGTAGTGGAATGACATCGATCCCATGTATTTCAGATTTAGACAAAAAAATAATAAATGATATGGGAAAAAATACATAAAAACTTTGTCGGATTTTTTTTAGTGTGTGAAAGTTTGCGAACTTGACGTTGAATGAGCGAATGACAGGCTAACATAGAAAGATCGAGGCAAGGTGACAATTTTTTTTTTTTTTTTCGTATTTTTTTTTAATCGACATTCAAACAAGCGTAGTCCGAGCGTGAATTTCGGACAGTCTGTTGGTGTAGTACGAGCTTCGACCCTCCTTCACGACCGGTCGGTAGCTTCCTGAATTGTCCATGCGCCTTTTAAGGCAGCAGCTCAGCAGGAAAAGGCTCACGATTAATACGGCGACCGCAAGACCTATCGTCAGCGCCAAACGCAACTCATCTTGGGCGAAGAAGTCCATGGTCGGTTAACTCGGTGTCCTCGAAAACACACTTATACACTATGAAGATTAGCGTTTGATCGAGTGACGACGAAGACCGCTACGATGTTTATTACGACTGCAATATTTCTAATGTTGCTATCGGTTTCGCCGGACCGGTGCCGGAAGCAGTCGGGAAGTCTCGGAGATTTGAAGTTCGGTTCGAAAGGGAGGGACACGTTCGTGGTCGTGCCGGACGACGCGTCGGCGGAAGATCCGTCGTCTTGCGAGAAGTCGTCATTGCTGAGCGTCCTG
>NW_022706788.1:0-1075 GCF_011630105.1 Anneissia japonica
CGCATGCTTACCTAGGGACATAAGAAGAATAAGCAGGCCTAGAGGCAAGGTTTGCCCTCCCCTCCCCGGTTACGGGCCTGTACCTCAGTGTTAGCAAGTTTATATTATGTAATTTCTATATTTTCAGTTACTTCTGCACCAACATTCAGCTTTGGACAAAGTTTTGCTGCAGCAGTGAGAAAAACAATGAGTGAAGATGAGAAGAGTGAGCCAAGCACAGCATCCAGTCCTGCAAAAGCTTCAGTGAGATCCAGCGACCAAGGTTATTACCCAGAGGAAGAACGGGACGATCTGCAGTTTGAGCCTGTTGTCACGCTGAAAGAAATTGAAGTTAAAACTGGTGAAGAGGAAGAAGAACAGTTATTCTGCCAGCGTGCGAAACTGTACCGCTGGAATCGTGAGACGGCACAGTGGAAAGAGCGTGGGGTTGGTGAGATCAAGATCCTGAAGCACAAGGTTCTAAATCGCTGCCGTGTAGTAATGAGGAGAGATCAAGTGCTGAAGATCTGTGCCAACCACATAATCACGCCGGAGATGGAACTGAAACCAAATGCTGGATCAGACAGATCTCTCGTCTGGAATGCCATGGATGCATCAGACATGGAACCTCAGCTGGAACAGCTTGCTGTCAAATTCAAAACTCCTGCTATTACTGCAGGTTTCAAGGCAGTCTTTGAAAAATGTCAAGGCAGTTAAAGTAAGAGAAGTAGTTTTTACATTTTTTTTTTTGCATTTTATATCATATTTCTGAATTTAATCATATTGCTTTGTTATAACAATAATTGTCTGTATAAGCTTAATCCCATGTTTTACCATCCCCTAATTCAAAGAGGTCTGGAATAGAAGTTCTACGTTTTGCGTAGCTACATCTTGCAAAGGACTTAATGGTCCGTAGGTGACACACTGTGAAACTAATTTTCAGGTACACAAAGAAAACTGAAATGGTCTGGAAAATAAAAGTTTGTTCTAATGTAATGTAATGTAGTGGGATTTGGTATAGCGCATTATACTGAAGTCTCAATGCGCTGGTGATGTGTGGACTAGGAACTCAATCAATGACTTTCTTCGCCCCTAA
>NW_022706789.1:0-744 GCF_011630105.1 Anneissia japonica
CAGCTCAGGGACGTAGCCAGGATTTTGAAAGGGGGGAGCCGTTATGTGATTTTACGTATGACCCCGGCGGGGTCAAGGGGGAGAATCCCCCTGTGAAGTAGCGCACACTGAGCGTTCTTAGGACTGTTTGAGAGGATAAAGTGAAAATTGCAATAGACGCATTATAGATAAGCGAAAAAATTATTATATAATAAATGAACAGTGGCAGATCAAGGAATTCGAAAGAGAGGTGAACCAGAGAGGGACTTTCACAGACCGAGGAACCACCCACCTCAGCCCCACCATGGTTGGGGCTGAGGCAAGAAAATTTATGATTAGGGCATCTCTAGATGACCGGAAATTACACTCTCGCACTTCAATTTGAATATATTTTTCCTTTTTTTTCCTTAAAAAAATGAAGGGGGGTGCCTTGAATCCACCTGTGCTCAAAATATTCTTTATCCAGAATAGTCATAATCACGAAAAATGGACATGGAAAATCAGATCACATCCAAAAAACAAACAGCAGTCACTAAGACATACATCAGGAGCCCACTCGATGGAGTTTAATGCCCATACCCAGGGAAGAGCACAGATCTGTTTTGAAAGGTGGAGGGGGAGGACATTTTGTAAATCGACACCCACCCCAGCCCCACACTGGTTGGAGCTGAGGTGAGAAAATTTGAGGAAATAGTACCTTTAGATGGCAGAAATGACACTTTTAGTAAAATTCATCATCATCACATCACCATTAGTCAAAATGAA
>NW_022706790.1:0-625 GCF_011630105.1 Anneissia japonica
CCGGCGACTAACTGGCAGCCCCATCTACGACCTTAGCAGCCTTTGGATGGGAGGGTGAATGGTCACCCAGCAGCAATAAGAGAAATAGCTGAACAAAGGGTGGATGAACTCCTCAGAGCCAACGGCCAAACCATGCTTAGTTTAAGGAGTAGGATTTGTTAAGTATCATTATATTTGTATTCTTATTTATGTTAAGCGCATAGAGGTCTCTACGATATGCGCACTATAAGTCGACCATTATTATTATTATTACTGCCAGCTGTGATTGGTCACATTTTAAAATTCTTATTCAACCAAGGGGCAACTTGGATACCTTGCCTGGGTTGAGAGCTTTTTCAAGTTAGATGCGAGTCAATCCAGGTCGGTTCAGGCTACAAAGTTCTCAATGATACCGAGTCAACCCAGGCTTGAGGCAGTAGTGTGACCGTATCTATATCTTAGAGTTTTACTTCAATTGTCTTTCCTATAAATTTTTATGTGATTGAATGTGTTGTGTTTTGTCAATAGCAGAAGCAAGGTTCAGAGGTGAAGGTGTCACCTGAGCAGGTGGCATTCCTATGGGATGATCTTTACTGCAAACTCAACCAATCACTGAAGCCTAAACAGAAACTAATCAAACCACCTA
>NW_022706791.1:0-1628 GCF_011630105.1 Anneissia japonica
TTCCCATTTACATCGAATGAAAAAGTCCGGGTTGATCCCGAGTTGCTCCCATTTTACACTGGCAACGAACTCGGGTTCAAATACCGCCCTCAGTTTTTGTTGCGATGGTGATCATCATTTCGCTTGAGTTCCTCGTCGTCACAAAGCCACAATTATTGTCAATTATTGCAGCAATGTACCTGCAGATTGTTTTTATATTATGCGAATTAAATTAGCAGTTTTGATATTCCAAGTCTATACCAGAGCGTAAAGGATTTAATTTGACAAGTGTTTATGCCTAGCTCGTTGTAGGCAAAGTTTAGGCCCACCTGACCACAGCTGCGGTAGGCGCCAGATAAGGCCTAATTCCGGAATCAAATTCGGTGCTGTTTACACTGGCTACTCTGGACTGCACCCGG
This sequence comes from Anneissia japonica, assembly GCF_011630105.1. Classification (NCBI taxonomy): domain Eukaryota; kingdom Metazoa; phylum Echinodermata; class Crinoidea; order Comatulida; family Comatulidae; genus Anneissia; species Anneissia japonica. The sequence goes on from NW_022706791.1 coordinate 399, forward strand.
GTTGTCCTATGCTAAATATGCCTCGCACGTCTCTCCCGGAATGTTTGGCAACCCGAGTAGGACTTTTTGACGTATTTTCATTTCATTTCATTTTATTCAGGAATTAAAATCAAGATTACTTGAAAAAAAAACAAATACAAAGAACAGATAAAAGATAAAGATCAAGATAAGACATTAATTCCTAGGGTAACCCAAGAAAGTTTTACAATATATAAAACTTATTTCCATTGGGGCCCTTAAAAAATTGTAAACATTTTTACCACGCAAGAAACATAAAACAGTTAACAATAAAAAGCCAAAATTGACAAAAAAAAACCCAAAATATAATAGACATTAAAAAAAGGCTATATAAAAAAGAGCTGATGCACTCTTATTTGAAACATTGCACATTATAGCTTAATTAAGTGTTTACCCAAATGATTTCCTTTTGCACTTTTGAATTATTATTATTATTATTATTATTAAAATATGTTAAGAATGATCAAAATCCATTATTATTACTTAATATAATTATTATTGCACTTTTGAATTATTATTATTTTTATTAAAAATTATATTATATTAAGAAAGATAATTTAAATTTAAAATGTTGTTTTGAAATTATTGAATTAAAGAAAAGTTTCACCCCAAAAATTGCTACATTACCCGCGCATCTGATTTCCCAAATGAGTTTTTATTGCACTTTTAAAGTTTTTTTTATTATTTATGCTCTGTATTGAAATCGGGAGACTGTTCCAATCTTTGATACCATTAAAGAAAAAGGAAGATGATGCAATACCCTTAACAGATGGAACAACAAATTTGTGCATACAGCCTCTAGTTCGATGCTGATGGAATTGATTTACTCTCATAAAATGTTCTGATAGGTAAGGGGCATTGTATCCATTGGCTATTTTGTGTACATGGGAGAGGCGAAGAAACTTTACTCGGTTTGCAATATTGAGATACCCAATGCTGGACAGTTGATCTCTACCGATATGGGATCTAGGAGGTAGGTTCTTGATGAATCGTAGAATTTTGTTTTGGGCAACTTGAAGTTTGTTTTTGTTTGTTTGTACTTAGTCCGGAATACCATGCTGAAGAGGCATAATCAAAGTGGCATTGTATCAAGGCAGAGCAGAGTAATTTACAGCATTTTAAATTTAGACACTTACTTTGCCGATATAAAAATTTAAGTCTAGCATTTGCCTTTCTGATTATTTTATTGGCAGTGGTCTCCCCAGACAATGC
>NW_022706792.1:0-898 GCF_011630105.1 Anneissia japonica
TCAAAGTCAAACAGGTAGTAATCTGCCTCAGTGAAAATTATTAATACGACATGTTTCGGGCATAGCCCATCATCAGGTACATAAAGTGATAACATGAAATAGGAACATATATAGCAATGGGCAAAAAAATAATATTAGGGAATAAACCAATCACAATAGAACAAAAGACAAACAAATTAATGCCTTATGGGCCAAAATAACAAGCACACCCAAGAAGGAACAAAGCAAAGAAAAAAGAAAAAAAACAATGCAACACAAAAGACGGAAACGTCAAAGTGATAGGCCCGCAACGCATGATTAATGCTTCATTTGGATCGTTCAAGAAGTGATGTCTAATTTACTTTTGTTTCATTATTATCACTTTGGTTCAGTTTTATTATGACTCTGTTCTTTATAATAGGGTCAATCCGTGCCAACTCAACAAATTTTCAGAAAATCATGGCTGGGTACCGTCTCAGATTTTCTTGAAACTCTGATATAATGTGCACCAACATGTCTGACGAACAAACCCAAAATTTGACTTGCCAATTCCAAGTCGTTTAGAAGTTACGGCCATTTGAAATTTTAGGGTCATACCCCTTTTTAGCAATCAATTATGACATATTTGTAAAGTTGCATTTTCAATTAGCTATATCTTCAAATAGAATAAAGATAATTAACTAAAAATTGATATCTAGACTAACTTTTGGCTGTAGAACAGGAATATGACATGACTTTTTGTATACCGGACCCCGTTACGAAAATATTGGTTCGTAAACACCCTAACTTATTTGGTTGTGTAATTTTTCTTCCATTTTTTGACTCCATTAAAATACCCAAATCAGTTATTGAACGGGTCTTATGCAACAAATTATTAATATATAGTTGGAAATGTTTCACCACAAAAAATTCTGGATTT
>NW_022706793.1:0-644 GCF_011630105.1 Anneissia japonica
AAAGTAATAACGACATTTGGGAGGTCCAGTTTATGCAAGAAAAATTTAAATTGATTCCAAAAAAAGTGATCTCTTTACATGAAATAAACATATGTTTGTAGTCGTCTTCAATTTTGCATCTTTTGCACAGAGGCGAATCGATAAGTTTCCATTTAAATAAGTTTTTCCGACATGGTATGAGATTAAAAAGAAATTTATAACTAAAATTCATTAGTAATCTTTCTTTAATTTTAATGAGTTTTAAAAGCCATACCTTATGCCAATTTATTTTGATATTTAATTTATTTTCCCACTTATTTTCAACGTGTGATTTTACAGATTTTTTTGATATTAGTTGATGATAAAAATCTTTTGTTTTAAGCACCTGTATATTTTGTTTATTTGTTTTACATATACAAATTAGTTTTCCTGGATTTTTACGTATTTTTTCTTTCCATGAAACCGGAATAGCATCAATTATTGTTTTTAATTCAACTAACCAATTTGCCGAGATTTTAAGCTTGTTTTTATTATAGTATTGGCATAATATGCCGTCTTTATTTAAAAGATCATTGATATATACTATTCCTGAATTAATCCAGTGTTTTAGATAAGGGAAAGAATTATATTTGCCGTTTATCAATACATGATTTCCCCATATAACT
>NW_022706793.1:724-1167 GCF_011630105.1 Anneissia japonica
ATAATGGGATCTGATTTAAATTTAAATTTGGGATATTTTTAATCTTGTCTAAATTCATTTTAAAAATCATATTATCCGGTCCTAACTTATTTAGAAAGGTAGTAGCAACCTGTGCCCATGTAGCGGAGTTTTTTAAGATTTTATTTACCCAAGTGGCTTTGAGAGAGCCACAGTGACTTTCAAAATCACACATATTTAACCCGCCCTCAATCGGTTTCCGAATTACCACGTTTCTAGCTACCTTGTCTTTCTTACCGTTCCATAAAAAGGAAAAAATTAAAGAGTTTACAGTTTTTATAACCTCCTCACTAGTGGGAATGGAAGCAACTTGCAACTACAAACGATCATTATGATTGGCCAGGTACCCATGACGTCATGAAAAAAAATTCGAGTTATAAGCAGCTGTGCCATTTCAAATTTCTTCATTTCAATAAGAAGTTAGA
>NW_022706794.1:0-614 GCF_011630105.1 Anneissia japonica
CACGCATCATACTGGTATTATGACCAGTGCCATAGTGCCGATATCGAGAGTAAATATGAATTACAGTACAATGTATTATACTCATTAGCAAATCTTTATTTAGTACACAACACTGCGTAAAATACTAAAATGCATTTATAATCTATATAAACTTTGTACAATTATAATTATTGGCAATTTGATAAATTAAAATCAATGGTGAATGAAGTCATGAAAGTATAAATACTGTATTTATTTTAATACAAACATGCCGGGTACACTATCATACCATGATTGAGTCGCATACACAATTAACAGAAATATAAAAAGCATGATTTCTAAAATAGAAACAAAACTAATCATGCATAACCACACTTTAACAAACTGAGAAAATATAGTGAAAGTATAAAAAAATAACATAAAAATTCACATCTCAAGGTCCTGTGGGTAATAATGTTATGGTAATAATAATAAAATTGCATTTTACTATCTATAAATTCATATTTAATAGCTTTTGCCTCCGGTCACATATAGCTTTTAGTACACATGGCTTTTGATCACTTCATTGCTAGGCTTGGTATAGAAACCAGAAATGAAATGTTAAAACATATGTCTATCTCTCACTTGTCATAAAG
>NW_022706795.1:0-1530 GCF_011630105.1 Anneissia japonica
TTAATGTTTCTTGTATGATTTCTTGCATAGACGAGTTATTTTCTTAGTAGACTGTCACATAGTAGCATATAGAGCTAACGTATGCCAAACGTACTGATTTTTTTTTTCTAAGTCCTGATACGCTTAAATACGCTCTAGTACGCGGCATACGTTAGCTCTATACGCTACTATGTGACAGGGTTTTTTAGCAAAAAAATGAACGTCCTGGCGTATAAAAGACGAATGAGCAACGAATGACGAACGAATGCTAAACGGCCAACTAGCGTCCGTAGTAACGAATGACAGTGTACGCGTAGCGTCCACAAAACGAATATTAAGCGTACACAACGAATGACCAGCGAATGCCAAGCGTATGCTTAGCGTGCTACTGCTGGTCACATGACGTCTCGTCTGGGTCCCACACTTTCTAGAATAGTGTCAGTCCAGGTCAAACTCGGAAAGTGTCAGCCCAGTTGCAAAATTCCTGTCATCATCCTTATGGCTCCCAGCAAAAGGCAAAAAGCAGTTAAACGGACAATAGCAGCAGCTACGAAGCTCGATAAGAAGCTGATGTACAAGCCGAATTGTCGGCGCCTCCGGATCCAGTCCCTGGTCAACATCAATCTGGCACGCCGTCTTCTCCGTCTTCTTCTGCTTTTGTACTGCGCGATGGCAAGCTGGTTTAGGTCATGTTCATGTTGATGAAAGGCTAGCAGATATTGAATCCTCCATCTATCATCAAATTCATCTCTGTTTTTGTATGATGCATGGGATACTCTTAACCGGCCTATGGAACAACGTTACCTGTACTGTGCACGCACGTTACCGTTATGCTATCGTCGAGCACGTTAGATGGACGCCTTGTGAACGTTGATGTAGGTCGGTATACTCTGAGTGTTCTTTGGCCATTCGTTACTCATTAATTAGACAAACGCTGTGTATACGTTATGCATTCGCTATGGCAAAGTTTCAGATGGACTGGACGTATTTGGACGAACAACGGACGAACAAAAAACGTAAACCCAACGTGCACCATACGTGCGAACCGTTGAAACAACGAATGCTCACCGTATAATTCATAGCGTATTAGGGAGAACGTTGTCATACGTTCAAAATTTTGAACATGTCCAAAATTTAAAATCGACCCCTCCAGCGTACGTCCGCGTACCCCCAACGACCAGTTAACGAATACAACGTATGCCAAACGTATTACGAACGTGTCACGAACGAACGTCAACTTACGCCGAACGTAAACCAATATTTTGATAAACGTCGGCATACGTTGGCTCTATACGCTACAGTGTGACAGGGGCTTAAATATATAAAGAGAACAAGCAATTACTCAAATTAAACTGCCTCTCTATTTATATTTTGTACACCTGTGGAGCTGTATCTCGGTGATTTTTATATTATCGTTATTGTTACATATATATTTTTTACTGCTTTTGTTGGAATCAAATGTTACCAATATTATAGTTATCAATCTATAAAACTAATTTTGGAATGACAATGTATAGTCTATTTGTGAACTTAACTGTGTTCTTAAATGCG
>NW_022706796.1:0-1190 GCF_011630105.1 Anneissia japonica
ATGGGAATTTTCAAACGAGCATGAATGAGGCACAAAGTAATGAAGAAGCTCAGTTGAGAAGGAAGAATGATAAGTATGGCTTCAAGAGGAAAAAGTATAATGAGGGCTGTGAAGAAGGAAGTTTACTGGATTTCGAGGAAAGTGAGGTTTACTCAGGCTTACCAGATTTTATAGAAAGTGAAAAACTTGGCTTATACATACAAGAAAACACATCCTCAAGTGTGCAGATAATGAAGATGATGATAACTATCAAAGTCTACATAATAATTGGAAAAATATGTACATCCATCTAGCTGATAAATCCAACATGGATGCATATAGTAACTGGGAAAGTCTCTACGAGTATTATCAATATAATTCCAATCCCAATATGGATTGCAATTTTAGTAATCACAATACATCTAAACCCCTGATTCCCAAAGCATGCCTGCTATCTGGTGTGTCAGGGGATGTTATTTCAACCGTAGGCCTTCTGGAGACAGTTGGTTGTGATGAAGAAATTAACCAAGAAATTAAACCTGTTGTAAAATCTCAATGTAAGTTGGCTCACAATGTCAGCAATCAGTTTGTGCAGGTTACCAGTCTTACAAATTCCATAAATCGTGGCAGTCAGAGGTTTGCTGCAGAGAATAAAGTGCAAAATGTAGACAATGTGGTAGGATATACATGAAGTTAACTTTCAGAAACTCATCGTGTTGTAACATGTGAAAAGTTTACAGATCATCTATAGATTGATTCTCCTGATGTAGCAACACATACCATAGTTGTTACTGTATTTTGTCATCATTCTCATGATAATTCTATTTCGACTACTAATCTCTGCTACTATAGTACTATGCAATAGTCAAGTTCTGAGGACACTAAAGAAAATAGAAGCAAAATGAGCCATTATTTTCTTAAACATTTTGTGAAGGAAATAATGGCTCCTAAGGCGTCTATTTTCTGTATTGTCTGAAATAACTTGAAAATAATTGCTATAAAAGTCAGTCACCTTGTTTATTTGTATTTATAAGTCAGTTGTGACATCATCTCTTTTATTTTCACATAATTTTCCTATCCCCTATCAATCACTAGTGCCTCCGATTTTTTGTGTCTCCTATGAAAAAAGCTCAATGAAAGCTTGATTTTTACATCATTATGAATATTTTGTTGCTAGGCCGAGTTCTGGACACACACAGCAAAATTTTACT
>NW_022706797.1:0-869 GCF_011630105.1 Anneissia japonica
ATCCCAACACGATGGCGTGTATTTCAATACTTGGAGTATGTATTATACTTTCTTAGATTAGTACTACTACCAGACAATTAAATAGGTTCTAACACAGGGTAAAGGCCCATGTTTTTTTTAATGTGTGCATTTAAGAGTGACATTTTTGTCATTACGTAAATTTAGATTAAATATGTGGCTCATTCCACATAAGTTTTAGTAAGTATTGCGTAACGATTATACCACTTTAAATGTCGATGTATAACCAGTGTAACCTATAACAAAGCACTAAAAGCCAACCGGGGCCAACGTTTCACATCCACCTTTAACAATTATCTATTAGGAAATCAATACGTAGAGCCTCCTGAATAGCTAAAATGGATTGCCAACCCAGATCTCCAAATAAGTTTCCTTACATGTATTACGGGTTGCTTTAGAATTGCCTTAGCCACTTTCGTTTGTAATTTTTGAAGGCTTTGGATATATCACTATTATACCAACACAAATGAGGGGAGGGCGAGTTATCTTCCATAACAAATCTCCATACACTCTATTATATCATCTGTTCATCAATAATTGAATTTATCTATGCAATTATTTTGTTGCCATTTTTTAATAGTTCCTTCTATAAATTATGACAGTGGTCTGAAAGTGATCTCGTGATGTAAGTCCCTAAATATTTATAACTATGAATTTCAGCAATGTAGGCTTTAATCATTGCCATCAATTTCCAGTCTTTATCGGTTCTTTTTCCAGTTAAAACATTTGATTGTTCATAGTTAAATTTTAATTTATAATCATTACTAAGTTTTGAAGCAAGATCAAGCATTGCTTGTATTGTACATTACAAATCTTTATACCTTTCGTTATAAAGTTTGGCAAATTCATTT
>NW_022706798.1:0-1094 GCF_011630105.1 Anneissia japonica
TGGCCTTATTCAGAGCATCCCATTGTGATTTCTGAATTAATACCGTAACAATTGTTCGCTTTTATTTTTACGTGCGTTCGTTGTGCAGTTGATTTCACGTTACTCAATAAACATTATTTATCACCAGAACCTTAAGTTCAGTCTCTTTGTGAATTTATTTGATGCCTCTGTAACAGTCAAAATATAATTCCATAGATGTGTATAAGAGACAGATAGTGCTTGTAATCGAGTTATTTTATCACCAAGACGAACGAACATGAATGTCAGATCATTTGAAGCCCGAGTACAATAAATGTAACGTCAACTACTTAAAAAAATGTCGAAGAGATCCTTGACAGGGCCCATAAAGAATGCTTCTTATGGTTTTTAAAGTGAACAATTTAAGTAATTACAGCAATATTAATAATTTGAAACCTTTATAATTGGTATCATGATATATTTAATAATGGAGGGTTTTTTGTTTAATATTGTAATTGTAAAATTAATAATTTATCTTAATGATGATGTAAGTGTATTTTTAATCATTTGATGTTTTTTATGTGTCTTGGTTTCCATCTTGTACATTTCAAAACTTAAATTATATTTTCAATAAATATATATTGAATTGAAATTGCCATCACTATATTTTACTAATTTCTGATGTCCAATGACCTAATGTCTCCAAAAACTTTTCAACATGGTTATAACCAGTTTTATCATGTATGCTTCTATATTTATTACTCATCAACTTCTCTTCTTATGACAGTCTTATGACCATCAAAATTGAACATTGATTTGATTGCTGAAAGTCGATTATTGAACATTGAATGGACATTGATTATACATTGATTATTGAACATTTTGATTGAACATTGATTGGATTGCTGAACATTGAATGAACATTAATTATACATTGATTATAAATCACTGTTATTGGATTGGAATTTATAAGTAAAATGGAAATTAAAAATTGAACAGGAATTTAAGATGCTAATTAATATGTTAGAAAAGATCACATTTGAATGAATAACACAATCACATTTTTGACTTGAAACGTTTTATTGTTCTCATGTTTAAAAAAAAAGAAGAAAACCTAAGTCGTAGCTGGCGACAAC
>NW_022706799.1:0-858 GCF_011630105.1 Anneissia japonica
CCCGAATGGCCGGACCACTTCCAAAATGCTTCCGACGTCTATGAGTAGGCATCATGTATTATCATCCTGACGTTCAAAATCAGTGTATTGAAGGTAACCAAGTATGCTCGTGTCATTGTACAGTCTTATTGCGATAAGTGTACAAAACTGAAATCCCATTACAAAGGTTACGATATAAAAGAAATTTGATGTACACATTATTACGTAGGTTTGATACTTAATTTTGTTTAATTTTATTTTTTTTTATTTTTTTTTTTTTTATTTTTGACAAAAAGTGGTCCGGCCATGCCGGTGCTGCCGGTTCCGACGGCCCTGCAATTACATTAAGTTCTGGGAAAGGGTTAAGAAAATCAATGGAAGCCCTCTTAAACAATCCAGTGTAATTGGTGATGCTAAGGGGGATAAAGAAATTTGTAATCTGTAGTCCGATCATTATATGGAGTTATTTAATTGCGTTTCTACTTCCAGATATAAAGATCTGGTTATTGAAGTATTAAATTGTCATATTGAGAATAGTAATGAAGTGTTCATTTCATCTCAAACTGTAAAGAATTGCATTGACAAGCTGTCACTTGGTAAATCTGCTGGTTTTGACAATGTTTCGAGTGAGCACTTTAAATTGTGTAGTGAGAGGATTCATTTTCTTCTCAGTTTATGTTTTAGCTTAATGCTAAGGCATAGTTATGTGACTCCCGAAATGACTAAGGTTATACTTGTTCCAATAATTAAGTCCAAGTCTGGTAATATCACCGACAAAGGTAATTATCGTCCTATAGCTTTAGCCACTGTTGCATCAAAGATATTTGAACTTGTGTTAATTGAAATATCAGGCAACATTCATCTGGTGACCAACAGTTT
>NW_022706800.1:0-509 GCF_011630105.1 Anneissia japonica
GATGCCAATATGATGACGTCACAATGTCCAATCAGCCATTATGATCTATAAAATCATATTTACAAGTTATGTGCTTTCAGAATATGTAATAAAAATTGGGGGTCACCTTATAACCTAAGGAGCTATAACTGATTAAAAATAGGTCTGATTTTAGCATAATTTCACTGTATAGCGGCAAAATACGCGCAAAGATACCTATGTTTGATGCGCACGTACGGAATTGCTATTGGCCAAAAGTTGACTGAAAAGAATGCAAATTTGTGAAAACAATGTCAGGAACCCAATATATGTAAAATAACGTAATTTCTAGCTTTTGTACGTGCTGCGCTAGTAAAAATGCGCGCGCGTAGTGGAAAATTTCAAAAAAATTTGAAATGATCAAAATGTCCTAAAACGTAATCTAATTTAGTCAAAAAGTGGATTTGAGCATTTTGAAATTTTGATGCACGCGTGCGCTCGCGTTATTAAGCGCACACGTCAAATTAGGGTACTGTACATTCAACATTAAC
>NW_022706801.1:0-721 GCF_011630105.1 Anneissia japonica
GCCCCACTTTCACTAAGCAAGCAAGCCATGAAGCTATGAAAAGAACTACTTTACTCAATAAAACCCATTATGAATCCATTGTAAAAATCAGAGTGTCTTATGAAATTGATACTACAGTAATTATAATCACATGTACTGTTTTCATTTTTACTATTTTTAATTAGTAGTTTAGCTGAAAGGCAACTAGAAACTAGAATGATGATAGTTTTAATAAAAGTTTACTGTAAACCAGCCTATTGCCACACCTATCTCTGCATTGCTTTGCTGGCCTTCAACAGACCATACAAAAAGCCTACTGGTATGTAATGTACCATTATTACCAGCTTAAATTGATTTGTATTTAATTACTGGTATTAACACGCCTCAATATTACAACTGACTTTCTTGAAGAAAGTAAAGACTGAATTGGTAGTGTAAAATGTTTTTTAAAACTGGTTTGTTTTGTATGTAAGCAAACAAACAAGGATAATCACTTAGGCATAGGGAGGCACTTTTGAGCTAGGCATAGCTTGACTTACGTATGTACTTGTCAATTTATTCCTGGCCCCGCGGACCCGGGCCTAGCGGGGACTTAGCCGGGGATATAATTTTCAAAACGGTTTTATGCATGTGAAAGTCCCGGCCACCTCCCGGCAATGTGGGGCATCGTTTTAACATACATCCCCGGCTAAGTCCCCGCCACTTACCGTGTAGTCCTGGTAAAATGCGTTACGTGGTTGGA
>NW_022706802.1:0-1213 GCF_011630105.1 Anneissia japonica
GCCATGGAACATTCCATGGTATGGGAATTATTGCAGCAACCACACCTGGAGTGAAGTTGAACAGATCTACCAATGATAGATATGTATTCAGATGACAGGCATGCATACTATCAACATTAGAGTACATTTGTACCTTGACATCTAAGTACAATCTAACACCTATTATAACATTTGATCAACCACTTTACTGGAAGGCCACTGAGATTGTCATTGATTCTCCAGAGAATAGCAATCTTAGAAACATAGTTCTAATGCTGGGTGGTTTCCATACATTTATGGATTTGCTTGGAGCAATCAGCAGGTTAATGGAAGGAAGTGGACTTGCAACTATAATGGAAGCCATTTATGGTGAAAACACAATTTCCCATTTGATGTCTGGAAAGGCCGTTCAAAGAGCATTTCCAAATAATAGAAGAAAGTATTGAAGTAAAAATTGCTGTTTTGCTGGTAAAAGAAATGTATGATCAGTGCAGGTTAAACAACATCACTCAAGATGAAATCATAAAGTCCAATGTCATTTCTTTGATTCGACACAACATTGATGCTAAGAGAGCAGAAATTGGATCTGTGTCTAAAACAAGCCAGTTATGGCTAAATTATCAGCACATGATAGAAGTAGCCAGATCCTTCATAAGAGGAGACAGGTCAGGTTCTTGGAGTACACATCTCAAAGCGGTAGCTGATACTTTACCAATTTTTGCTGCGGCTGGACATTTCAATTATTTGAGATCCGCATACTTTTACCTGCAACAGATGAGTAGACTCAAAGACGATCATCCTGATGTATACGACAAGTTTTGCAAAGGTTTCAGTGTAGTACGTCGAACAGATAAATTCTGGGCTGGTGTAAGCTGTGACCTCGCTATCGAGCAAACCCTGATGCGGTCAGTAAAAAGCACTGGTGGTCTAACCAGGGGCAGTAAAATGAGTGAAAATTCAAGAGTGCTGTGGGTTCTCACAAGACCATGTATGTCAGCATTCAATGAATCCATGCAATCGTTTACAAAGAAACAATTTGCAACCAGTGATTAACACAAAGAAGCTGCACCTTCTAGTATACATAGAGATGTGAATGATGCCGGAAAATTGCTCATCAAACTCAACGGATGTTCTCCATTTTCAATGGAACCCTCCCTTCGTAATGTAGGTAATGGTATGGTTGCTGCTGAGGATGTCAATGTTCTTGAATATGAAAAGATATCAGAAAGTATCA
>NW_022706803.1:0-1116 GCF_011630105.1 Anneissia japonica
GCAAGTTTAAAGCGAGACCTAGAAACTTTCATAATATCAAATAAAGCCTATTTCTGGGTTTTCCCTTAATTTTCATATTAAAATTGCCTCTCTTGCTATAGCATGTGCGTCGGAAACACACTCATTCCAACCAGGTACAACGTTAAAAGATTTAGCTGGAGAAGAATGAAAACATTCATCAGCTGCTTGTTTAAGACAAGACTCAATATCACTGTACAATTTATCTATTGCTGTACAAGAAAACACGGAGGAAGAAACAAGTATACTATTAAGGAGGGTGTCTGTGCAGACGTCATAGTTTTTTATTTCCTGCATAGTAACCTTCAGCCAATTTATACGTTGAACTAAATTTTTAAGCACCTTACAATTATATTTATCGTTATCACAGTCAACAACAAGCAGTACATCATAAACAAAGCATAGTGGAAAATGATCTGATTCCACTATATCATAACATATACGAAGTCTACTTATACGAGCATCAGCACAACATGTAGATACTACATGGTCAAGCCAACTCGTGGTACCAAACGAGTCACTTACAAACGTGAAATTATCAGAATGTTTTCCTAACACTTTAAAATCAGTTAAAATCAAGTCACATTCAGACGAAAAGTTTAACAATTCAGTTCCGAATCTGTTATTATGATCGGCATTAAAATCGCCGCATACAATAATTTTATCACCTTTAAATTCAGAAATTACAGACTGAATTTAACAAATTCAATAAAGTTATCATCATGATCATAATATGGGGGATAAACATTAATAAACAGAGTAACATCATTACCTCTTCCAATTTCAAAGCCAATATTCTCTTGTCATCAATATTTACAGTTTTGTTTTTCTCTCTTTTGTGGGGTCGTCCCACTTTTATTTATTCCTTCATTTCTTTGAGCATAACTATTGTTTTGTTACTATAGACATATTTATCACTTATTCTAAATAAGTAATTTCCTTCACGTTAAAATTTTACATATCTAAACATTATACAATTAATACAATAATTTAATTAATCCAGACCTTTCATAAAATAAGTAATGCAAACATAATCACCTAACTGTCAAGAAAATGATGATTAACATAGTCAACCATACCCAATAGTTTATTTATCAA
>NW_022706804.1:0-850 GCF_011630105.1 Anneissia japonica
TATTTGTATAAAATATATTCTATAATCAACTTATAACCGTTAAAAAAGTAATTGCTTACTAAATGCAAGAGTTTCTTTGCTGTGGGGAGATTTTCAAGTTTATTATAGTTTTACGTATATCAGTATAGTTTTTAAGCGTATTGTAGGCTACTACCTGATGGCAAACAATGACCTCTTTGTGGAAACACATTGATCAGGAATTAGTAAACTAATTTGCATAATCAATATAATCAGAAAACATTTGTAATACAGAATCATTGGTGTTATATTTATACTTGAAAAGATATACGCTTATAAAAACTAACTTTAAAAGATTTAAATACAAAAATTGTATTATTTATTATAATAAGAGCTCAAGTCCCCTCTGTCGGACAACTTAGCCACCCCGCCCCCAGAAAATATATCCTAGAGCCGCCACTGGTGGGGACGCCATGGTGACGTATACTTACCTGGCACAGGAGTGACTTTGATCAAGAAGGAATGTCCTCCCAAGGTGAGGCCTCGGCATTGCACTTGGCTGAGGTTGACCCTTGCGATTCCCCCAAATGTGGGGAACTCGGGTGTATAATTTATGGTAGCTGGGGACTGCGTTCGCGCTAACCCCTAACACGAATTAAAAGATAGAACTGATATGTAAACACTTTACAAATAGTATTTCTGTTTGCTTGAATGAGGTTATGCGGGTACAGAAAAACTTACACCGTTATGTCATTTCAAGTATAAATATTTGATTTGTATATTTCGCTATTAATGAGAATTGGCCTATATTTTATATCGAATGTTGTTTTTTTTTTTTTTTTCGTATTTGTATAAAATATATTCTATAATCAACTTATAACCGTTAAAAAAG
>NW_022706805.1:0-1217 GCF_011630105.1 Anneissia japonica
TGTAAATTTTAGGCCGCTGTAACATCAATCTATATCATGGAGTGTATTAACTGGCATTGAATCACCTAAACCAAGCGTGTCTTTAATTTACTTTGTTTCTTTAAAATTCATGTACAGTGTAAGTACTCGAAAAAAAGCCTCTGCTATATTGAAAAGAAGCCCATGGGCTTCTTTTGGAGATGGGCTTCTTTTTCAGCCTAATTTTGCAAACTAAAGAGGGGCTTCAATTCGAGATAGGCTTCTTCTAGAGATTAAGCCCATTGGGCTTCAATTCGAGGTTTTAAATATCAAATGACAGCAACTACACAAATTTCCTCATTTAAAAGTATGCAATTTAAATAATGAATTAGATTTTTATTAAATTTTATTATATACCTTGAATGTTAAATATATTTTTATGATGTACAGTTTATACACAGTAACCACACTCACACACCATTGATGTGTACCGTAAACAAAACTACTATACTAGTATGTCATAATTGTGACTGATAATTTGCATTGAAGTTTTTCTGGGTCATAGATGAAACTTTATATTTATTTTTTTACTGTATACATTTGTGAGGTTTCTACAGCCTGGTTCTCAAGAGAGTCCTAGTATCCGGATCGGGAGCTAACCGTTAGCACCTGCGTGAGAACGCCCGATCTGTTAGCGCTAACCATTAGCGGTATCTGGATACGCTAACGGTTAGCAAGCGCTATCGGTTAGCAAGTTGAGAGCATTTCTATCATCAACCAATCACACGTACGAGTTTACAATTTCCAGTTTCTTATTGGCCAGTGATTCGATCGTCATATTGTTGGTATCCAGATCAGCATTTTCTCGCATTGACGCACGGCAGCTAACGGTTAACAGCATCCAGATCCTGCTAACCGTTAGCTGCCGTGTGAGAACATAGCCTTTCTACTACTACTTGTTGTTGAACTGACATAGGAAAACACCATCATCATTATAAAGAGAAGAGGAAGAGAGTAAAAGGTCTTCTTCTGTATACACTGAATTAAATTACTTCCTGGATTTGATTGTGTTAGGAAACAGCAATCCCTTTGGGCACTGACTGTGTTGCTGAGGTGTGTATTACTGTACAAATTCAGCTTCCTAAATATTTTACAAGAACCTACCAAGGTGTGATTTATTGTTAATTAGTACGCACCTGCACCCATCTAAAATGCTAATGACATAACAAAAGTTCTACTCTACATGAAATTGGTTTTGC
>NW_022706806.1:0-726 GCF_011630105.1 Anneissia japonica
CACGTGGCTATATGGGGTGGAAGGATGACACTGTTGACGACATCCAAAACCGAAGGAGGAACGTTTGCAAGGTTGAGGTGTCCTTACTCGGTAGCGCCGAACGTCACGGAAAGATACACCATTCGTCTGGCCGACCGCTCGATGAATTTGAATTCCAAACTCTTCCGGTTTAGCGCACGCGGTGATGCCGGCTGAGTTCGTCGTCGAGGATCACCCCGATGGAATGTTCTTCTTCGGACGAGCGGACCGTTCGGCAAACGGAGTGATCGATACCTTCACCGTGAACGAATGGATGCTGGATTCCTCAGCCATTCTGGAATGCCCGACGATGATCGAAGCGAACGATAACGCTGTAGCCGATATACGAAACGACACCTGTTTCACATTCAGCGTCCCTACTTCGACCTGTCGGCCCACCCTGGACGTTAACTTCTATTACACGAGAACGAACACGGACGACGGAAAAATATTCAAGTACGTAGAGAGTGAAGGATTCCGCTTAAGAATCTCAATCGCGAACGACGAGATGAGGTTGCTCGTATCGAATTCCGAGAACGAAAAAATCAAGTCGGTAACTCCGACTCCGTCTCCGGGAGTCAGGACGAGATACGCATACCACATACGAAACAACCAAATCTTCTCTACGACGGACGGGATTCCAACTTTGGCAAAGCCCTTCCCGGTGGGGAACGGAACGAATTTCTGCGAAGGTGTGTACATGCTGGG
>NW_022706807.1:0-1130 GCF_011630105.1 Anneissia japonica
ATGCATTTCCTCCCTACAAGATCTACCAGCGGATATGGAAAGTCTGGTAATGAAGCCTAATAGAGTTTTAGAGGAGGAATTCATGGGCACAATAGATGAATAAGATGAGATTTTATTATTTTTATTTTGTTTTTCATTATTTGATCAAACAATAGCCTGGTTCACGTCGAACTTTTATCTAGATATACATCCACTTAACTAGTTAAAAGTTTGACGTGAACCACTCAATTATAGCTAGATAAAAGGCTTAAGTGACTTAACTTTACTAGAATAACAGTAAATTAAACTGCTTAACGGTAAATTCGGTTCGGATTACAAGGACACGATTACGTAACGTAGCATTTAAGCCAGCGTTGTTGTATTGTACCACCATATCATCTTCTGGCTGGCAACAACGTACTCCAACAATGCTAACAACAGCATCGAAGTAGTCTCATTAGTCTGATTTTCAGAAATTATTTGTAATATTATGGGTAAAAACCCAGCAATGTCCGTTTTACGAATAGTCGGTATTACCAATGACCTTTGCCCTTTGCATCATCGACCAAGTAATTACGTTAAAAAGTCCGATTGCGTACATTTTTCAAAGTGATAATGTATATTTTTCTTAATAATAAAATCAGATTTGTTGTATTTATTTATTGACAATTCAATCTTTTTCATTTCTGCTATAATAGTCGCTATTAATTCAGTTTCAACGAACTACCACCAACGCCAGTCGTTAAAATGAGAGCACATGTTTACGATATTACAAAATAAAAAAGTGTGTGGAAGTCAGCAACTTATTTGACACCGCGAAACTAGATTTTCGCAAGTACATGTAAACAACACAATTGAGCGATCTAAAAACTACAAAACAGGACAGAAAGGTCCATAAAGTATAAAGACGTTTTAATGAAAATTAAAACAATATTTTGTTAAATGGAAGAATGCTAGCTAGCGATTAAAATAATTCGTTTTTTATCGAAGGTAAATTTAGCTAGGGCCTAGAGAATCTACTACAGTACTTAGATTGCGATAGAACACGCTGCTGCACTGGTCGGCTAGGTTAGGTAGTGGAAACTTACACTTTCTCTACAGTAGTTCACAATTTTTTTTCAACAAATACCACTTGGTACTAGAGGTTCGTA
>NW_022706808.1:0-559 GCF_011630105.1 Anneissia japonica
CTCCTGTGTTCTTCCTCAGGAGTGTTTGAAATATTTGTGATTTAATAAATTATATTGCTTCTAGTTAATATTATAATATGCCCTGTAATAATTAACCGGTGGCTGGTCCTAGATGATTGTCTATTGGCTGAAGAGCCACTATTCTTCTGGTTTCAGCGGTACCTGTCACAATTCACACAGCAAGATGTCAAAACAAACACTCCAGAGCATCCTCCAAGAACAGCTGTAAGCACACAAGAAGAAGCTGATGCTCTAATGATTCCCCATGGCATAGAAGTGGCCTCTGAATCTGGGAATGATAGACTGGTTTGTATTGATCTTCAGAAGACTTCCACAACTTGGCATGAATACTGCAATTGGTTTAGTCTTCTCGGAAAGAAGAAAGTATCTGCTAAAGATGCTTCAACTTTACGATGAAAAAGGTTCAAAACTCTGCCAAACAATCAAGGTGTAGAAAAGCTGCCACCAACTGCAGGAGCCTTATATCAGCATAATATTGCATGCACATCTGCAGGCCAATATATGGAGCCAGGATACTTTTATTCATCCAGAAATCCCT
>NW_022706809.1:0-984 GCF_011630105.1 Anneissia japonica
AAGCCGCGTACAAGTTGGTGCTGAACGGTCACTACAATCCAAAGTACGGACCGTTCAGGTTCCTCCAACTGTCGCTGATATCGCTTCTGATCGACGTCGGTTTCCTGCATTACGCGGCCCTTCACTCCAAACCGCATCCTTATTACAACGAATGTCGAACGGCCTCCGGCGTGTTGAACGTGGATCTATTCAAGAAGCAGTTCATGAAGAGACTTCGCGGTCGATACGGTTCCTCGGCGGTAGCTCAGAATGCCGGCGTGTATCGCAAACTCAAGCTGCCCATCGACGGTTCTCCGAAATGGCCTTACATTCCGATGAAGACCAACGTCAGTTTTCAAACCTCCAGAAATGCGATCAACAACCGAAGAGAGTTCGAGGAGGAACAACGTGGACGCTGTCTCTTATACACATCTCGAACCGGCAGACGTTTCTGAACCAGGCCGACATGGGACGAAAATACAAGTACCTAGCTGTGAAGAATCACGGTGCCGTGAGCGTTGGCAACGTGATGAATGCCAAACAACGTAAAGATATATCGAAATGGGATCTTGCGCGGGTGAAATTCAGCGTGACGTGTTATTCGGACAATTCCAGGGTTGGCTCCGGACCGCTGAGGTTTCTCGTTCTTTACTGTCCGGAAGACGAAGTGAACATCTTGAAACGATGCACATTTGCCAATCCCATTTCGGGATACGATCGCGACGCCGCTATTGCGGAATTGATGAAACCTAAACCGTTGTTCGACGCCGAAGGGAGTCGATAATGGATAGGATGCAGGTGCCTTTGGAACAGGCTTGCGAAATGGGCGGCGTCGACATGGAGGTGTACAGAGATTCGACCAAGGAATTGGAGGAACGCAAACGATCGATGGAGATTCAAGCCGAATCAAGCACCAAGCGACAGAAGAAGAAATAAATAAGTGTGTGTGTGTAAACAAAAAGAAACAAATGATATGAATAATAAAATGTTGCAGGGAAAAAAAAA
>NW_022706810.1:0-837 GCF_011630105.1 Anneissia japonica
GACATAGAAATATTTATTAGCGAAATTTTCGGCAACTCCTGTTACCTTCGTCAGCGCATGAGTATAAATGAAAAACTTAACAGAATACATAAGACTATACAATGGGTGATTAATCACCAGATCTATAAACAATAGGTTACACAGTCTTATCACTAGCAATAGTTTATAAGGAGGCCTTAAGTCTGACATAAGCAAATTGGCATAAATAACTGGTCAGAGTGGCAAATCTAATGAATGGTAAACAAGGAAATAGGCCTATAAACAACAACAATATGATGATGATAATAATATAATACTGTCAAATAAAATGTCATGTGGACACATAACTATCAAAAAAGGAATGATGAAATATATAATATATGGTATAAAAATATAAATGATGAATAAGGGAAGATAAAACGAATAAATAAAGTGAATATATAAATAGACTAGATGGATGAAAATATGACGGGTGGACAAAAATATATATTTATTTATTAGCGAAAGTGAAGTCAGATATGAATCCAAGGTATTTATTGGCACCTGACTTATGTGTTTTAAGTTTAAGTATCCATCTCAGCTCAGCACAACGCCTTTCACTGACTGTTTTAAACCCGCTAGCAACTAAAATGAATTTCATACAGTTAATATCATGGTGCTTTTGATTAAAATGTTTAGCAATCGGTAAATTATATCGTTTTTAATCGATGATTTATGATTATTACACCTGCTTCTAAAGGAGCAACCTGTCTCCCCGACATAACATACCCCATCACAAACCGTACACCATATGAAATAGATATATATATATATATAGATTAAGTTAAAATACTGAAAAACAACAATACTGTTGTTATA
>NW_022706811.1:0-1632 GCF_011630105.1 Anneissia japonica
ATTATTATTATTATTATTATTATTATTATTATTATTATTATTACTATTATTATTATTATTATTATTATTATTATTATTATTATTATTATTATTATTATTATTATTAATATTGTTATTATGTAGTCTAACAAAGCTCTCCCTTGACAAACAGCAGTGGAAAGGTAGTAAAAGTTCCTCAATAAGTTGCCCTAAATGTAAATATTTAAAGTTTAGTGTTTTTTTTCTTATTTTGAGACTGCTGTATTTGTTGCGATACAATAGAAAAAAATGTCCCTTAATAGGGGTTATTTGACCATTTGGCACACTCAGAAGGTGTCCCCGTCCCCTTAATATGGGTGTCCCCTTAATAGGGGTTGGCCCCAGTGTTAAAAGATATATCGCCTCTCTTTTTTCACGGAAAAATGTTCCCTGACTAGGGGTGTCCCAAAGAAGGGGTTCGACTGTAATCTTAATGATGTAAAATTTTAATCTTAATATAATATTAATAAATGTCTAATTATAATGTATAAAAAAGTAGTAATTAATTAATTTCTGTATATATAATTATGAAGTATTATATAATAATATATAATAAATATATTATAAATTATTAATAAGACGTGCATATAAGATGCACATTAATTATATAATTTAATACTGTAAAAATAAATTTCATTATTTGTGCAATAATTATATTAATTAGAATTACTAAGAATTCATATTTGTATATACTGTAATCAATTTTAAGGAATAAATCATTTTTATTTTAATTGTTATCGTGCAAATTAAGTAACTATTTACTTCTATATTAATAGTGTTTATGGATGTTGTGCTTTTTTCTTTTGTTGTTTAAACTTGTAAGTGTATTGTTTGCCAGTTCAAATTACATTTCTGTTTTATATGAATGGACAATAAAGAATGATTAAGATATTGAGATGGTCTCAATAAATTTGAACTGGCCACCAGCTTAAAAAGGTTGAAGGCCCGTATTTTATGTAATTGATATTGTTTTTAACAGATAATTGAGCTGTATTCAGTATGTAACCGACACTTAATCATTATACATACATGTAATACATTCATGTATTTACCGATACATATAAATTCATTTTAATTAATATTTTATGTTAATTAGCTAATGTGTGGAAACGATAAGTGGTGTGAAATTTATTTTTTGTAAGGTAATAGATTATTGATATGGATTCAGTTGTCATAAAACAGGTATCGGTATGATTCTCATTCTCGGTAATTAATATTCATCATGTTATTAATCACAATTATTGGTTTTGTAATCGATATAATGTGTTTGTGATCGTTAACTCATCTGGTGTATTGTCGATAGTACGTAAGCTTAAGCAGTGGCTTGTAATCGATTTATAATATACGTAGGGCTTAAAAATAATTTTTATTCGAATAGGCAAACACCACATCTTAATCTTCAAGAACAGATTATTAGCGAAACTAAAAGGGATTTACATGTATCCCTTAGTAAACTGTGTATGTATACATATTTTGTTTGGTGTTCTTCGTTTTTGATCGCAGATTATTGATACAGTAACTTGTGAATTGTCACCTACAACCTTCGAAGACAAACCACTGAAGACACCTTTTTTCAGATCAGTTTTTTTGTTATTTTGCAATTACCTTGAAAAC
>NW_022706812.1:0-992 GCF_011630105.1 Anneissia japonica
ATTCCAGTTTATATTATGTCTACTCATATATACAAGTTTCCATATATAAAGTTATATACAGTACACATATTATATATATTTAAATTGCTATTTACCTATATATTATATATAGGCCTATATATGTCTATATATTTGAGCACTGTATTATCTATTTGATTTATACATTATTTGGTAAGAAATAAATGTATATCTAGATTATCTACATAACATAATCTTACAATATAGAAAAACATTACAAGTTAATTGTAAATAATTACTAAAGTTTACTCACCATGACAGCATGAAAACAAACACAGCACGAGTACAATATTCAACCCGGACGCCATTACCTTTGAAATGTTATAGAAGCAATGTGCTGTGTCTCCAGACAGAGTTAAACTTAATGACCAATGTGCCAAGAAAGATCAGTGACTCTACATACAAATTACTGAGCATGCGCACGACTTTGCAAAGTAACACAATTAATAAGACCAATCGCTCATGCGAAAATTACTAAATAATGTATAAGAATATGCCTCCACTAATAATACCTACGGATATAGGCCTACGTTATCGAGAATTAGTGATGATACAATGCAATCCAAAAACATAAAGTTAATTGTTTAATATCATTCATAATTAATTATTACGGTCTACTTAGTTTCTGACAAAGATTTTCATGACGTTATGAAGGAAGCAAGCCGCAATTACTCTTATTTCAATTTAAATCGAAAGAGAAAAAAAAATCTCTTTATTTTCAATATATATGTACTAAATCCTACATGTATATGGAAGTATATGTATGTATTATATACATACTCAATATGTATGTACTAAATCCTACATGTATATGGAAGTATACTATAGGCCTTTATAAAATATAGGATGATGGCGTGTAAAAACCTGATTCAAATTTACCACTAAGCCACAGTTTAACCTATCTATAGGCCTATAGACTTAAGTCCCGAGTTCGAATATATGTATATGTATATATATTTTATATAATTATATAT
>NW_022706813.1:0-1496 GCF_011630105.1 Anneissia japonica
GCTTTAGAAGTTGTCTAGGAATTCTATAGAATATCTGTTTGGAAATGTATAACAGATGTATAAGTTACAGTATCAATTAGCATACTCACAGTTTAAGTTAAAATGTTAAAAACATTAAGCGTTTAAGTTACATTAAACATATAAGTTAAATTAAACATTAAATTAAATGTTAAAAACAGCAAATAATTAGCCTTACAACACATTTTAAAATTGAAATGAAAAATGAATATAATGCACATATTTGTAACAAATACTTAATCTTACTAAATCCTTAACCACAAACCACCATTGTGACCATTTTAAAGTTACTGTTGTGTAACTTAAAACCTACTTTAATCATTCCAGATGGTAGAGATAGACATCGTTTTCAATAACCAGACAATGGATCAGGCCGTGATAGGGGTCCAATTTATGAGTTGAGTTGTACGATTTAGTAAATTATTTAGTGTATGAAATAAAATGCTATAAAATTTATACTGTCTTACACAAAACAAATGATTAATTACAGAATGTTTCATACAAATACATTTAATAAGAATTATAACTGGTCTTAAATTATTTCCCCTCCCCTCTATTAAACATGGTACATTCCACAACTGGGTGGTAAAATTTGAAAGCTAACGGAACGGTCTTCATCGATATCTCTCTCGCTCACTGCTCCCTTTGTTGTCGTGGTGTCCTCCTTTTGTTCAGTAATAATTGGAGTAATAATCGCAAACTGATTTTATTGAAATGGTTAATACCTGTAGCAATGTCATGAACTATTAAAAGGATTGAATAAGGATTTTGGACGTTCTTCTGCTAAAACTCAGCCTAGCCTAGGATAGACGCTAAGCCTAGGCCTATATTATTATATTGCCATTGGAAAAAAAGGAGAAGAGTCCGCACCATGCCAAGGTCTATGCACAGTCGGTATTGTGGTAAGTAAATAAAAAATAATCTCCTTTCGTCCATAAATGTACGCCTTCCACATATATACGCCTAGTTACTTATTCTAGCCTAGGTATAATTTTGTAGCTAAGTATCAAGTTTAGTTCAGTCAGTTCGTCAGTCAGTCAGTGCAGTGGCAGTGTTTCTGTTGGTATACTGTACTGTTTATTTATTAGGCCAGGCCCTAGGCTAAACCTAAGAATTGAGTAAAAAAAAGTGCAACAGGTCAGGTACGGGCGTTGGGACACAAAAGAATAATCGTTGGTTTTTTTTGCCTACCTAGGCCTAGCCTAGAGGCTTAGGCCTCTTCCTTAACCTAGCTAGGGCCTACAGTACACAGTACCTAGCCTATAGCTAAGCCCTAGACTAGGCTTAAGTCCTGCCCAAGGCAGGAAATTTGAAAAAAAAAATGCATTTTTTTTTAAATATCATTTATTTATTGTATTTTGTGTCAACCAAAAATATTGAGACTTGTTTTTTGCACAGTTCAATATACTTCACTCTTTTTCAAAATGAATTCTTGTTAACTGTCAACTGTCTGACCTCAATAATATATAATAATTGGT
>NW_022706814.1:0-596 GCF_011630105.1 Anneissia japonica
GACATACACTGAAAATTTGCCAAAATCATGCCTATTTTCAATTAGTTATAGCTCCTTAGGATGAAAAGTGACCCACAATTTTTATTGCTTATTCTGAAAGCACTTGAGTTGTAGATATGATTTTATAGATCATAATGACTGATCGGACATTGTAACTTCATCATATTGCCATTAGAATTTAAAAAACTGAATTGTTATTCATGACATCATTATTTTTATACTTATTTGAATGTATCTCGCTTTTTGTTGATCGATCATCTCCCACCTTCGTGTATGTTATAGCTGAGACAATTTCCTTTCACAATGTTTCAATCATTTTTCACTTTGATGATGTCATAATGGTCAAAATGAATGTTTTCTAACCTCTCCCCATCTCTTTCTTTAAAACTTTGATGATCCAAAATAGGGCGGCAGACTTGATATTTTCCTGCACAGTTCAAAAATCCTGGCTACAGTTTATTTATTTATTCAACTGAACATACACTTTTGTTTCAGTGGCACACAACAATTTGGTGTGTTCAATGAGAAAGAAAACAACTAACCTAAAAGAAACTAAAAGTTATCCAAACCAATTATACAATAACAGTATACAGTAC
>NW_022706815.1:0-1472 GCF_011630105.1 Anneissia japonica
CAATGAGGCATTAAATATGGAAGCTACTCTCCCAACAAATAACTGTACTATTTTTATTCAGGATGTTTTTGTTGCCAGTCCTTATAGTTCAATTTGCTTTTTGTTTTTTCCAGATGTGTCCTGTAGGCCTATCTCATTGCGTCATACGACCGTCGCACGACTAATCAACTCCGCTCCAAGTCAGCGCTAGGCGACGCCATCTGCTAATTGTTGGTGACAGTCTAAACGATCCGTCGGGCACGCGTCGTCGTTGATGGAGTTGTGTTGGCCGGCGAGCGTCGGGCGCAGTGTGTGCCCGCCTGAAGATACCGTTCTGAGTCCAACTCCACGTTGATGACAGTGGAATCTACTGAAATAAAGATGTGTTTCGTAAGGATTAATGGTGACGATTATGATGATAATAATAATGGAAAAATAATCAATAATAATCATGGAAGAATAACATCATTATATTAGGCCTATGCCTTTCTACAATTTAGTCTTATTCAACCATTCCGTTAATCTCGGCTTCCATAGAATCGCTCACCCTATCGGCGACAGTCGCCGATTGTCAGGAAAGTTGAATCTGGTTCAACTTTGCGAACTGCGTTGCAGACGAATCGGTGTGCCTTCCCGATTGCGTCAAGGCAGTTAGCAATGCACCCTGATTCGTCTGCCACGCAATCGGTTCAACCTTCCTGATACTGTCGGCGACGTGAGCGATTCAATAGAAACCGAGCTTCATAGTCCTATTTTATAGTCTTTCTGTAGGTTTACACACAAGAAATAGAATGTTAAATGATTTTACAATGACCGCTAGCAACAGTACAGTGTAAACATACAAATACGATAATGCCTATACACTGCTATGTTGATTTGCCACTACAGAACTAATGTATTTTCTTCAGAATAAAACAACTATTGAATATTTATTGAAAATAAGAATTGAGGTGATAGATGTAAGAATTAATGGGCGTGAAAATGAACGGTCTTTATTGCGTCCGTTTAATTTTTCATTCATTCCAATAAACGGAGCGATCTTGTCTTTCCAACAGTTTTTGAACTCGTAAAGAGTCACTATTACGTGACCTACCAACAAATATTGCGCACATTCACGTGTTTGATTTCTCACATAGCAATTAACATGAGCAATTAATACTGGCAAATACGTTTTATCTCATCTACCTCGTCTATCGTATTTCTAATGGAAGGAAAATGCAAATTTATTTGTAGATTTATACCACTATGCATATTTTGTAAATACATTCTGGAAAGATTTTACCTTCGCGCGCCATTGTTGTCTGTTGAATGTAAAACTGAATAGTAATATATTATTTTTTTTTTTACATACGTTGAATTACATAATATATATTATATAATATACTATATTATATTATAGTTCAAAGGTTCAATATATTATAGGCCTATCATATTGTATTATATTATCTTATATTATATTATAATATAATGCCTGTACATAAATATTAGGCATA
>NW_022706816.1:0-225 GCF_011630105.1 Anneissia japonica
TATTGTCAATATGAATTCCGGTCGTCAACCGTAACGTAGAATCACAGGTGACGTAAATAATAAGTTTGTCAACCGTTAATAATGTAGAATTACAATTTTAAATTTATTAAAAATAATTTCTGTAAAAATACAATAAATTACTGTCTAAATTACTTTTGCAAAAATTCCCACTACATTTTTGGTGGCTAACAAAAGTAAACAAAATAACGAAAATTGTTTATAAAG
>NW_022706816.1:327-533 GCF_011630105.1 Anneissia japonica
GATGTCTGATGTTTTCTTACTTACTTATTAACTATCATGAAAACTGCAGAACAAAATGTAGTGAAATCTTACTATAATAATAAATCATGAAATGGTACATATTATTATGCCAATAAGAATATTTTGTAATAGTATGTCAATCCGATGTTGTATTTCTTACTGTAATATTAAATTATGAAATACAATGTCTATGAATAATCAGAATA
>NW_022706817.1:0-13965 GCF_011630105.1 Anneissia japonica
GAGTAGACATCAAAATAATGATGAGCTGCACGTATGTTCCAAATAAGTATAACATGTGAGTCAAATGACAGAGGTTGACGTGTGACAGAACATAAAATATATATTATTTAATATAAATTTATTCCATTCACATGTATTTGCTCGTCTTTTTCGATAATCTATATGATGTTTATAGCAATATACTATGTATAGGATTGATTTATTTGACTTTTAACGGGGATTTGCTCCGCCTCTATGTAGTCACCTTTATGATTGCTTTGTTTATATGATGCCAATAGTTCTGTACATTTCATTAACGCTGAAGAAGTCCTGAGGACAGGACGAAATATTCGTTTTTCTATTAAATAATATATATCTTATGTTCTGTCACACGTCTGCCATTTATTTTCGTACTTGACTCAAGTAGTTATATATGGATACATGGTCCAATTTGCATAATAAAGAAGCTTTAAATAATTTTAATAATAATAATAATTCCGATAAATAAATAAAGAAGATATGCATTTGAATTGGTATCAGAGGATTTTTTTAGCGTCATGACGTAGTGCCTATGTGTGCCACGTGTGTTGGATTAATGTTGAAATTGAAAACAATGGAATTTGGAAGTGTAAACAAAAGGTGTTTGTATGTGCGTTGACAATTAGGATAAAATTAAAGGGGTTTAAAAGGTTTCATTAAATATATTTAAGCCATTAAATGTGTTAAAAAGGTTTCATTAATTTAAAAACAGTGATTTTAAGTGTTAAAAGGTTTCCTTAAATATATAAAAGAAATTAAAGGTGTTAAAATGTTTCTTTTATATTTTAGATTCTCAGCGTCTGTTTCAAAGGGACTTAATTAAACAATAGAATTAAACAATAGGATGTGCGGTGTCATAATAGGATTGATTATTTGTGACTCAGGGTAGGGACACCATGATAAGAATGAATTCTATTGGATGAGAGATTTCAGTGACTTAAAAATTCAGTGACTTGTTGGTTTGAAATAAACGGTTAAACATGAATATGAATAGGCTGATGACGCAGCTTCGTGACAAGAATTGGCTCTTGTAAAGAGCGATTTTTATTGGTTCAGATGTATCAGTGACCGCTGGGTACTCTATGGTTTGAATTACCCGCTTCTAACGTCATGTTATGTCTTTATTCCTGTAGTGTATAAATTTAGAAGAAATTTAGGCTAAGAACACAAAATTAGTTTCAACTACATACAATTTAGTGTTTACTTTACGAATACCTATCCACGAAGATCGTGTTCAAAGTTAAAACATAATTTTGTTTTTAGATGGAAAAAACATGAAGATGGAAACTGAATGAATTGCACGAGAAATAAATTCAGCATTTGTGGCATATAAACTAGGCAATGACATGAAATATATAGAGCATATGAACAGTAATTTTTTTTAAATATTGCGAAAGATGTATGAAATGCACAATGAACATCTTTATAAATTAACTAGAGAAGTTTTGCTTGATTCAAATGAGAATATCCAGACGTTTTTCAAAGACATTTTAACAGAAATGTTTAGCGATAATATCATAAGGGGCCGTATAATTATGGTTTTTGTGTTTTGGAGCGAGGTTAGCTGTTTTATGTAAAGATAGAAATAGAACTGATTTGATTGATCAAGTAATACAGAATGTAGACAAATACGTGAAGACGGAATTTTTGGAATGGATTAATATCCAAGGAGGTTGGGAGTCATTTGGGAGTCATTTTTTTGTTGTATTTACAATCATTGATAAACACATTTAATTCGTGTCTATATACAGTATTATCATCGATAATTACTTAAAAAATTGAATTTGTTTCCAACTCTATAGGCCTATATATACATTATTTTTTCAGAACAATTTCGATCAATCGTATACTCAACACAAAACGATAGCAGAAATTCCTCTAATGAACGTTTCGTTAGGGATAGCGTTAAGCCTAACAGCAACTTTGTATCTATACAACACATTCTGTTAAGGATGATATGTGTGAATAATGTGTATATCGGCACACACTTGTCCAGGATGTTTCTTTTGCCAGCCGTCAATTGGTGTATAAAATACCTACAGGAACTTTGCTGGTGAACTTTACAATAAAGTTGAATCCGATCCAGATTCAGAAGAAAATGGCAATGGGAAAAACCACACAGAAATAAATTTCGATGTTCTTGTAGGACTAGAGCGAACCAGGTAATCTGGAATACCGGTATTTGTTTTCATTCAAAATTTGATCAAATCAAATAACGTTACCTTTTATTCTACAATGAGAAACGTTATGCCAGTAATCGAGCATCGCAACGCGAGATATTGAATGAATTCCTGGAAGAATGTTTGATAAACGAACACTTAATACATGAATTTATAAATTATATGATGATCTGTATAATTATTAGTTTGAAACAAAATAAATGAAAAGCTTTCTTGCTTATTTTTGAAACATATATATGATTCTTTCTTTTTTGAATTTACATCGTGTACCTTTAGTGGAGCAATAAATTATAGGTAGGCCTATACTACGACCCTAAAATCCTGGTAGTTTCAGAGGGGGTAGAATCATAACTTAAAATGCTTACAATAGTGATGGCGAACATGATGGTGTTGATGATGAGGATGATGATGATGATGTTCAAAAAGACGATATACAAAATGTATGTTTAATATGTTACATAAAAAGTTACAATTATGAAGCAAAAATTTAGTTATATTCAAAACATGTAAATAAATTCAAATATAAATTTTTAATTCATGATAAAACGGTTGAAACTAATAAAAATCTATCGAGCAAAACTTTAATCAAAATGTAAGATAATTTAAAACTAAACTACATAAATCAGTCAAATATAAATGAAATATACTTTAACAGATTATAAATCAAATAAAATACATTAAGAAAGTACATAAAAGAAATAACATTGTCAATTAGAAAGTAATAACCTATTAAAAACCACAATTAATTATCAAACATGTGCACAATTTAACCTACAAATAAAAACTTGAATGAAATATTTAACCTAAAGTAAAATAGGATAAAAACACAAGTTTATGTAAAATAAAATGTTAGAATTTAATCAAAATTACTTAAACAGATGAAGATCGTAAAATTGTAGGTAACTACTTAAAGAACGTTACCATGTAAAACTATTTGATTGNNNNTATTTGATTGTTTGATATTATTGCTCTCATAATAAAACGTCTATACAAAATACAAATTCAAATGTATACAAAAGAAAAATAAACACGAGAACAAGATGATAACCCTATAAGATCGGAATATAGGGACCCTTAATATTTTAAACAAACTTAATTTTAATTTAAACTGCTATCACTATATAGTATAATCGATGAACTAGAAATGTTAAAATAATAACCTAGTAAAATCCAAATTTACCTAGAGAAAATAATAAATATTTATTAACCGTACGAAATACATAAATGAGTTGAAAATACTCAAACCACGTAATATTATTAACAATTAATTAAAAAACAGAATGAATTAGACAAATGTAAAAATGTATAAGCTTAGAAAAAGCAAAATTTGTAAGCAATCATCAGTTCAAAAATATATTAAAAGCCTTGAAATGTACAAAATAAAATAAAGATAAAAAAAAATCAATTGAATCCAAAATACTGTATTATAACTAAATTAAAACGACTTATGAAAAAAAACACATTTGTATAGACGTGAAAATGTAAAAAACGTAAAATAATTATATTAGAAAATCATAAATTCATACACAAGTATAAAAATTACATAAACATGAATAGGAACGCAACATTTTAACCAACACTACCACGTAACACCCATTCGAAAGCAAAATTACGTACAATACTTCAACAGAAAATAAAAATAATAAACACTTATAAGTAAAATGTTTTATAAGCGACAGCAATGTAAAAGTTAAATCCATAGAGCAAAACCTAGTCAAATTTAAATAACATGTAAAACATGAATTCAAAATCACATTAAGATTAATTAAAGAAAAAATTAAGCTCTATGTTAAGCAAGCACATTTTTAATTAAATAAACTGTTAAAATTCAGAGACAAAAATAGATAAAGACAGAAGAAAAATCACTGTAAGTTAAAAGTAAAAGAAATTAGAATTAGAAAAAAAAATAAATAAAATGTACGAAACGTTAAAAAATCTACGAAGCAGTTACTCCCAAAATACTTAAAACAAGTTAAAATTGTTAAATTTCAAAAGTTCAAAACCACAATGTTATGATATGTATCAAAAATTAAAATAGAACAAATATTGCAAAATAATTTAAAGAAGGTATACTGTATACGATTACAAAAATCCCATACACATATATAATTATACAGCCGTAAAAAATCAGAAGACTTTAAAGGAAGGATATATTCAAGTTGATATATGTAGAATATTGCAATAAGAGAATAACAGAAAACACATCTAAGCACTTTTGAAGAACGTATTCCGTTTGAAGTGCGAAAATAGGGAATTGTAAAAACTGTAAAATATAAACTTTAGTTAAATTCTAATCAGTGAATTAATAAATATCACATTGATTCCTCCAAAAAATATGAAATATATGGCAAACGCATAAAAGTAAGACACATTGGAACTAAACATAAACTATACTTTAAAACAAACCCTTGAAAAGATAGATAAACTTTTTCTCTCATATTTAGATATTGCATATTAATACAATTTTAAAGTGACTTATTCACAAATGTAATGATTATTCTATTAAATTGCAGAACACATTGAAGTTTGTCAAAATTCATCGAAAATGTTAAAATCACAAATTAAATTGAAATAAAGCATATAACACTTATAAGCAATTGGTTAAAAAATGATTTTAAACTTCTAAATGTTAAACACTAAAAAAATTGAAAAAGCTGAAGTTTATGTACAGTAAATTAATTTTATGTAAGGATAAAAACGGTATATAATTGTAAATTATTGTAATTACTTGTGTAAATTCTACGATGATTTGTATATTAAGTATGACATAAAAGTTATTTCAATTACATAAAATTTATTTTCTTTACATAATATTTATTTTTGTTACATAAAATTTATTTATTTTACATGTTTTTTTGTAAAATATTTTGTTTGTACATTTTTTAACAGGTTTTATTTGTGTGTGTGTGTGTGTGTGTGTTTACACATTTTTTCTTTCATACATATTTTATTTTTTATTTTTTTGTATATGACTTACAATGTTTTCACGATGTGTATTTTTTGCCTAAAAGCAATGACACATTAAAAGTACATTTTGATAAAATTTGTTGTGGTCCAATAAAAGTGCATATTCATAACTTTTTTTATGGTGTACAAACTATTGCTATATACATCAATCACATGAGTCATTATGAGTAACAATAAATTAACAGAGCACTGCGGTGGGCTTAGCTAATTAAATAGAAACAGGTAAAAATAGTAGTTTACTAAATTCTATATCTGTTGCGACTACAATCTCTGAAAACTTACCCAAAAAAAAGGCGCTTCGGTTATAATATAATTACACAATATTTCCTTATAACAAACACGTTTTATCAATAAATAGACGCGTTTCCAAATATCATATTGTGTTAGCCATACCATCGTACTAAGTATTGGTATTTCTCGTAAAGTGCAATACAAGCAAAAATAATACGTTCTGACTGGTCGTTTAATTTAAGGCATAGGCCCAATTTCATAGGCGCTACTAACAGTTTCATACATTTTACAATTACTACAATATACACTTTCTCTCTTTCATTTTACAAGTTTATTATACGAATTAAATAGAAGCAGACATAATAAATTTTTTACTATCTCCTCTATTTGTGGTGAATTTATTGTTGATTTCAGTCGTAGTGGTGAATGGCAAACATAGTAATCATCATCATCATCATCATCATCATCATCATCATCATCATAATCATCATCTTCCGTTACTGTGCATAACCTCAGTTGAGTATAGTCGCACAATGTGTTGTACAGCACTCATATGTCGCCGTCAAAAGTGAAAGAAGGGGATATAAATAAATAAGTAAATAAATAAATATAAATACAATTAAATAAGTAAATAAATAAATATATAAGTAAACAAACATACAATGGTTAATCTTGCGATCAGGACAGCAGAGTTTATGATGGCAAACGTGGTAATTAAGCCCTCTTTATTACCATATTATTTAGAGTTCGAGATTTTATTTATTTGAATGGTGTCAGTTTGAGTATATTTACTCAACTTTGAGGTCATTTAATTTAAGCCTAGGCCCTATTTGATAGGCCCTACTATGAACAGTTGACATTTTAAACTACAATATATACTTTCTCTCTTTTCATTTTACAGGCTTATTATTAATAAAAAATTAAATAGAATCAGACATAATAATTTCTTACTATCTCATCTATTTGTGGTGAATTTATTGTTGATTTCAGTTGTAGTGATGAATGGCAAACATAGTAATGATGGCAAACGTAGAAATTAAGCCCTCTTTATTACCATATTATTTAGAGTTCGAGAATTAAATTATTTGAATGGTGTCAGTTTGTTTGAGTATATTTACTCCACTAGTTGAGGCTTAGGAGCCTAGTATACAAAGTACAATAATAACACTAAATATGTAAAATTTCAACCCAGTGTTGTCTAAATTTGCCCGTAAACATTCTAGTCCACTGTAAATATGATAGAAATGGAGAAAATTTGATTATTTCTATCGTAGTGATATTATAACAAATACAAAGATCGGAAACGTGGCATTGACGGTAACAAAAATTACGATGACGAACTTGGTTGTGGAGACTGCATACACTTTTTAATGTTATATATTCATCATGTAGCCATACCATCGTACTCAGTATTGGTACTTCTCGTAAAGTGCAATACAAGAAAAAATAACACGTTCTGATTGCTCATTTAATTTAAGCCTAGGCCCTATTTGATAGGCCCTACTATGAACAGTTTACATTTTAAATTACAATATATACTTTCTCTCTTTTCATTTTACAGCCTAGTATACAAAGTATAATAATAACACTAAATATGTAAAATTTCAACCCAGTGTTGTCTAAATTTGCCCGTAAACATGTTAGTAAAACCAACGACAGTAATTCCAGTCCACTGTCAATATGATAGAAATGGAAAAATTTGATTATTTCTATCTTAGTGATATTATAACAAATACAGAGATCGGAAACTTGCGATTGACGGTAACAAAAATTACGACAAAGAACTTTGGTGTGGACACTGTATACTCTTTTTATTGTTATTTATTATTAATGATACCGTAATTATTCACGTTTTATACTAGGCCTACTGTATTTTTCTGTAGCAAAAAGGCCATACATACTTTATGTAATTTTGTACTTTTTATCTTTGGAATGTTATACACGTATGTTCGTTGTGAGTGCAGAATCTGATTTATCATGATAATGATTTTAATTTGTTCTTTACAGGTAGACGATGAGGGAAAATAAATTCTGTCTAAAACTAGTTCGATTAATGGTTAATTTTTGTATTGTATTTTGTTTTGTATTGTTATAATTATATAAGTTTTCGTGATATTAATTATGGCGGTATGCCATATGTATTGTAAATTGAAACACCTCACTCGCAAAAAATACAAAAATTAAACTGGTATAGTCTTCTTTTATTGATACTAAAGTTGTAAAAATCACTGTAAATATTTAACTATTTACTGAAACTTAATACAAAAATAAGCAAATTTACATAAATATCAAATAGGAATAAAATATCAAATATTATATAAGGAATTGTGTATGTATAATAATATTTCAATCATTTCATTTATATATTCAAAGTCCAATCTTATTAGACAATAATTTATGGGTGTTGTCTTCAACTTAATGCACTAGGCACACTCATTTGAATGATAGTACTCTTATCTTGTTTTATTGGTAAACAGTGTAGTAATGGAATGGTTAAATGCTTTGAATGTAGAAAATCACGTTGTACATATAAAACATATCGGAGATGGTTAAATTCTTTAAATTCATATAATATATAGGCCTAAGGAAGAAATATGCAAATATTTTTGGAGATTTCAAGGCAGCGGCGAAATTCGAAATCATTATTGGCGGGCACTATATTTTGTATTCATGTCGAAGTTGCCTATATAAAACACAATGCGCAAGGTGTAAAATATTTTCTCGTCTAACTGTATAATACTATGAATGACAAATCGTACATGTACAATATAAGCTATAAATTTCATCACTCGTTTATTTATTCGACTATAACTTCACCGACCCTGAGGTCACGGGTCATTGTTGGATGTAAACAAATATGGCTGCGCCCATAGGCGTTCATTAACCAGTCACATTTTGGCCTTTGAGTTTACCAATAGTGGTAGCGTACTACACTTTATAGTTTTGTATACTGTAATTTAACTTAATACTTAATGATAGAATCCTAGTATTGATGCTAGTTTATCGTACTTTATTTGTGATAATTTAGTTCTATTGTATGTTATTTCTTTGTTGTTTTATGATAAGTTTAAAGGTCTTACGTTGAGAGTAAACGTTACCGAGGCACGCAATTATAACATACGTAACGCCAATACAATGTCTATTATATGGTTATACATTATTTGGTCATAAATTTATTTACAGAGTTAAGATAATACACATTGAGATATCCTGATGATTGCTAATCAGTTACATTGGATTGATGTTGCGCCATAGCTTTTGTAAGTTAAAATTGTATTTGGAGATAGAGAAGTTGACATTACTCTTATTTATGTTGTTTTATTCATGATGGTGTGATATATTCACATTTAGAATCGTTTGTTTATTAAGACTAAGCTACTATGTTGATTGATAATGTTCTATCATTGTAGAAATGTTAATAATAGTTGATTGCTATATTCCATGCTGGTGTATTTATGATTCATATTATAGAATACAATATGAAATACTTCATAATATGCATTAATTCATTTTGGTATCCTTTTACATTAATGTTTCTGATATGCATTTTTTATTCTTATTTTTATTACGGTCTTATTTTTATTATTATCTTTCTGTTTAGTCACCAGACAGTCGAACAGACAGTCAGAGAGACAAAGGAGTGTAATAAAGTTATTTACATGTTCATACCATAGAGTAATAATAATTATCATTATTAATATTATCATTATCATTGTTATTATTGCCATTTTTATTATTATAACATTTCGTATTTTCAAAGTAATTAGATTTATGAGGCAGTAAATCTTTACTACATATTGACAGAAATTACGTAACTGATGATGTGGATACGTTGTTTGATCAATAATTAAATTTAACATCAGTGTGAGCGTGGTGTATGCAGGCACGAGCAGGGTAGGATGAAGTCAGTATACGAAAATAATGGGAGGCATAAGCAGAAATATCCCTGTAGAGTGAGAAGCTTGGTTACTATGCCTTATAATTTCAAATTCGTTGGTTCATATCCTCATACTCATTAAAATTACAGTACTTAGTTATGCGTTCTGTTAACAAGCTGATGAGAGATAGCACATGTTTGGTAATATTTGTAATTTACCAGTATTTATTGTACTAAATCTACCATAACACTAA
The DNA here is from genome assembly GCF_011630105.1 of Anneissia japonica. Classification (NCBI taxonomy): domain Eukaryota; kingdom Metazoa; phylum Echinodermata; class Crinoidea; order Comatulida; family Comatulidae; genus Anneissia; species Anneissia japonica. The sequence goes on from NW_022706817.1 coordinate 9,528, forward strand.
CTGCCTGTTTTGTTACCATTTACATGCTTTACAAGAAGAAGAAGAGGAAGAGGAAGTGGTAGTGGTAGTGGTAGTGGTAGTGGTAGTGGTGGTAGTGGTGGTAGTGGTAGTGGTAGGAGTGGTAGTGGTGGTGGTAGGAGTGGTAGTGGTGGTGGTAGTGGTAGTGGTGGTGGTGGTGGTGGTGGTAACCACCAGTGAAAACTTCACGACATAATGTTATGAGACATACATCTCTCTAGTCACGTCTACAGATACAATAACGTTATACTATACGCATCCTGTTGTTTGAAATATAAAAATACAAAATAGGCTCCCCTTAATAATAGGTTCTGTAGTACCCACTATTTTGATAGGCCAATATTGTTCTAGACCGATTGCTTAGTATTCGTGTCAATAACTGCTCGGCTAATGTCAATCGTGACTATGTCCTGCAGCACTATAATTTTAGACGGGCATAAAAATCTAAAAAGGAAATATAGCAAACGAATTAAAAATTATTAATCCTTCGGCGATCCCAAGAATACGGAATGTCTTAGAAGCATTAGTTATCAGGACGTGATTTTTCCAAATAATCTAAAAAAATAGTGTTTTAGTTGTTATTTTGATGTAAGTTAGCGTTAGGACAATATCATGCCCATACAAAATTGTTGCAAGTATTTGGGAACTATCTGAGTATTCGGTAGGATAACACGTCAGGTAGGGCAAAATATCACTCCTATGATACAGTATTTTCCTAACGCAAACTCACTTTAAGATAGCATTTGCAGTACCCGTTGCTACTTGGAGATCGGATTCAACACTAGTTACTAAGCGCAAGCTCGGTAGTCTAGTGGTTTATGGAACCAGGCTAGTTATCTGGAGGTCGTAGGTTCGGTGCCCACCCGATTCACTTGCGAACTTTTTTCTCCAATATTTAGGAACATATAGTACGGTATGATAACACGTCGGGTAGGGCAAAACATCACTCCTAACTTTTAGTCGCATTAAACATTCAGAAGAACTTTATTATATCAATGATAATTTGGCTAATTATCCTGCGTTTGTTGCTGAGGTGATGGGCCTTTGTGAGCTCACTCAACTTACGATGTGTATATAAAGAGTATAATTCAATATCTGAATTGTTACCTGTGTAAATTCATGTAAGTTATTAACTTTCAATTGAACATTTAGTTACAGACGTATAAAACATAATGCCGTTTCTATATCTTATTTATATACCCTTCATATGGTTCAACCAGCATACTTTTTTATTTTTGAGAACCTTAAATAAAATCAACATATTCATTTATTCAAACTTTATTTATAGAGAGTGACCCTTCCTAATAGACAGAGAAAGCCAGCTGACGTTCAGGGGCCCTATATTAAAAATATAAAACACATCTGAAAAATGTCTGATCATTAATTAAATAAAAAATAGGTACAACATGGCAAAAACAAACACGAAACAAAATAAAAAAATAAACAAGCAAAGACAAATACTGTACGCACAAATTCAAGAATCCATAAATATATAGGAAAAATATAAATAAATGATAATAAATAACTAAAAAACATATTAAAAAATGAAAAATATATAAATAAATTTAAAAAAATGTAAATATGATTATTAGCTTTTTAAATTTTATATTTATTTATTTGCATTCTTCAAAATTGTTTTTATTTTTTAAAATTTCATGTTTGAAACAGTGTTCTGGGAGACCTACAACAGTGATTGAGTTCACTTTTTTGGAATCCCTTCTCTGCAATGCCGTCAACCTGTTCCTTGTGTGATTTTGTGTGTATGAGAAGAAATAAATTAAATTAAATGAAATGTAACCCGGTACCAGCAACTCTCGTCGTCCACCACAGGGGTTGTCTGTACTGGGTTGTGGGTCATTTATAGTGCACATGAGCCATTGTATACACTGGGCCTCGGTTTATTCCTTATCCGAGAAGACTTGTTCTACCACCAGAACCATTAGGCGAGCGTGCCAATATTATGGCTGTAGCTTGCGGCGCCCCTGTTAACCGCTCGGCCATTTGACTCGCCAATAATAACTATATATAATAATAAATAATATTCGCATTGATATCAACAGTATATGTTTTCAATTTAGATTTTAAAAGTAATGATGTTTGAACGTTCTCTCAGTGAAATTGGGAGACATGATGCACGCATGCATGTTCTGTGGAATTTTTTAACAATTGACACGCCATTGGGGAGGGGGTACACCCAAATGTAATTACTAATTGTAAAATTATAGTTTTCTTTGAAACATTTTACTTTTCAGAAGAATATGTAAAAAATAATATATCTACGTTTGTTTTTTCACAATTGTTAAATTCATTGTGCGTAGGCCCTACTTCATGTACTGCACGTACTGTTTACCTGTGGAGACAACCACAAGGCAAAGAAGTGTTTATACCTCCCTGGCCCAGCTATGGCTGGGTAAAATTTAATGTTGTACATAAACTCGATGAGAAGAAGACTTATGCAAAATTAAATGAGCTTACATTGAATATGAAAGTATTTACCGATACATTTAAACTTTTTATCGACCTATATTCTGGCATTGTTGGTATAGCACTAATTTACTAAGAGAAGAGAAGAGATAGCATGGAAGAGTGTGTGGAAGAGAAAGAGATACAATAGGATGGAGGAGAGAAAAAGATAATAGAAAAGCAAGGAATAAGGTTAATGGTAGCATATCATTATATAATAACAATATTTCATGAGCTGAAGTACTTGAATTTTCATCAAGTACTTATGTTGCCCTGTAATAATAATAATAATAATAATAATAAAAAATATTAATGATAATAATAATAATAATAATAATAATAATAATAATAATAATAATATAATAATAATAATAATAATAACCAAACATTTGTTATGCGCCAATTTCAAAATAAATTATCAAAGGCGCGAAAGTATACATAGGGCATGGATTAAATAAAGTAGTGGAGTAATAAATTGAAACGTAAAAAGACAATGTAGATATGAACATGAATACTAGATGGATTGAAATAGATGAGTTTTTAAATGTATCAATCAATCAATCAATCAATCGGAGACTTTTTTGTATTGCATTCTCAACGAATAACGAATATTTAGATTGAGAGTTTGTAAATAATGATTTATACATCGTAACTATAATTATAATCTACGTGGTGTACCGCAAGCATTAATATATATTATTACTTTGCCATGCAAACCTACAAACTATATATTTTATAAGCTCACATCATCACCGCTTTGATGAATTCACTCTATATTCTGATCAGAGATCATTGATACCCTTGGCACAATCTCTTTCAATCATCCAAACTACACGCATATTTTATAATATCTATCTATACGCCGGTATGCACTATTGTTTCAAATTATAGTTATGACAATTAAGTTAAGTTATAGTTTTGATTTAACGTGTTAACAAATAAGTACTGATGGAACTAGAGTTGGTCTATAGTGTGATGAATGTTAATACTGTACTAGATTACTTACAGTTGAGTGCGTTACACATCGCCGTCATTGTCTCTTTGAAGTGACTCTGATTTGATCTCATTATTCAATAAATACACATTTCGTCATCATAAACCTAGTTGCGCATGTCTATTAACTCAAAAACACAGCTTTTAAACTTTCCTTTAATATTAGTTTGATCAACCTGGTAATTCTTCAGAAAGCAAACTAGGGCAGACAAATGAACACGTTACTGATAGCGTTTACTGTCATACGAACACTAACAACTTAAAGTTTTACGAGTATGCGTAATACCATACCACGATTTGTTGTCTGCATGCATAAGATGATTGCATTGGTCGAAGGCCAAAATAACAATTAAAAACATCAATTTAAAATAATATAAGGCCACGTAATTGGTTAGCATCCCCGCCCGACCGTCGGAAAAGCCCCCGACCTGATTTTTTTTTTTTTTTTTTTTTTTACAAAACACTCAAAAACTCTATCTCCCGAAGGCAATTTATATAGGCCTAGGCTTGTTTACCATCCGTCCGAACGCCAGCCGACTGGGCTTATCCCTGCAGCAGGGTTGCCATTTGGCCTTTTTGATGGCCAGATTCCTCAAATCTGGCCGTATAAAAATTTGCCTGGCCGTAACGTTTGAAAAGTCACGGCCAAAATATATTTGGCCGAATTTTTAAAAAGTTTACATTTTTTTTTTCAATTGGCCTAATATAACGTAGACTTGTTTTGGATATGTTGTTTTTGTTTTCTTAAATTCATATTTGATTGTAATCATGTACCTTTGTTTGTACTTGCTGCCTGCTTCCCGGACCCCTTTAGCCAATTGGACGTAAGAGAGTTTATTTAAAAGATAACAGTTATTTAATTTAAGCTTTATGAAGACAGTTCAATGCAAGTTTGTACCATATATTGTGTGTGTTTGCATATGTTCCATCCTAGTGGAGGTTCTATCTCTTTGGAATCTCTTTT
>NW_022706817.1:14014-16002 GCF_011630105.1 Anneissia japonica
GAAGTTTCCTCGTTTAAGCTTTATGAAGACAGTTCAATGCAAGTTTGTACCATATATTGTGTGTGTTTTCATATGTTCCATCCTAGTGGAGGTTCTATCTCTTTTGAATATGAATTAAATACTGTACTTTAATTAATTTATTATTGCCCACTTGAATTGTATAGGCCTAGGTGCTGCTGTTCTTTATGTAGAACTCGATGTGATCATTCGTGTCCGATGGCACCTCCAATTTCAAGCAAGCGTTGTGCCAGAGACTTCTTCGAAGTTACTCAGAGTTAGGTTGTATATGAGAATGAAGAAGATAATTCTGATAGCAACATTGATTTATTGCTTTAAGTACTGCGACAATAACATTAAGAGGCGAATTTAGAAAGTTTAGATATAAAGTATTTATTAAAGTTTTATAGGTTTGTTTTAACGCCTGTTACCTACTACAGTACTAGCATATAACTTAATTCACCGCGGATTTGCCAATAGCAGGCCCTTAAATGTTTTGCTCTAGCATACTGTAGTTACCAACCTGAGAGGTTTGAAATGCGTGAGTGACTACACCATTTGGCTAAGGGGGGGCGGGGTGTCCAGAGGCAGAGCCCAGCTGGGGTCGAGGGGCGTGGCCCCAGGCGCTCCGATGATCTGAGCATTAAAGCTGTTTTAAAAGGATTTCAGAGAGTGTGTCTTAACAATAACGGTGGCATAAGCAAAAATATTTTTAGCTTCAATTAATTGAGCACCCGAACTATGTTGACCTAAACATTTCACTAATACATTTTTAGTAACGCGTCAGTGAAATAAATATTCACATAAATATTTAGTACACTCTCTAATGACTCACTTACTGGTACTGGTACTTGTAGCGTCTGATTTCAGACATTCGGCAGCCATTGACATTATGTTGGCGTTAAAAGACTGCATATTGTGATGAGGGACCTGTGTACAAACAATTACCAAACACAAAAAATATGGAAAACTGAATGCTATTTACAAAATATTCTGTTTAATGCTTATGGGTGAAACTTTCTTTGATAAATTGGCTTCTATTCAGTTGAATTTTTTCTACATGATTATTTATATATATATTTTTAAATAAAACCAATTTCTTTTAATTATAAATACATTCCCCTGAATTCGTGATAATTCGTTATCACGCATAGATTTGTGCTAAATGTGTGAACAATTATGGATCACGCATGTGTTTCTGCAAAATCAATTTGAAATGCGAGACAGTTGGTAACTATGCTATAGATCGACTACAATGTACCTTAATATTTAATACATTTAAATCAAATTTAGATCAATCTTAATAATGTGACTTTAAAAAGCAGAGGGAAAAAAAAAAGAAAAAGTAAATAAAGAAAATTGATCGCCCAAACGCATCAGAAGTTATTTTCGGGCGTCTAGAAAACAAAGATTTCTCGAAGATGGTGTTATCTTTTTCGGTCCCGGCCCCTCCCCCCTTCGGACATCTGTGGATTCGTCCCTGAATTGGCCTACATGCCAGCAACTAAAGAACATAGGCTATTTATAATGATGTAGCTGGGCATGTATTTTATGGTGATAATTAAAAGATGAAAAATAGTTTGAAAGTTTAACATTGTTCTGTGTATATCATTTGAATTTCTTAAATTTCGAACGAATGACCGCTGATTTTCGTGTAATTATGTACCCACTTTTGTCTTCTAATCTGATTAAAATCTGGCCGAATTTTGGCCGATATCGAAAACAAGTTTGGCCGAATTTGGCCGTGAGATGGCGTGTGTTTGGCCGTGAAGACTGTCGACTATCTGGCAACCCTGCGCAGGGTTGCCATTTGGCCTTTTTGACGGCCAGATTCCTCAAATCTGGCCGTATAAAAATTTGCCTGGCCGTAACGTTTGAATAGTCACGGCCAAAATATATTTGGCCGAATTTTTAAAAAGGTTACACTTTTTTTTTCAATAGGCCTAATATAACGTAGACTTGTTTTGGATATGTTGTTTTTGTTTTCTTAA
>NW_022706818.1:0-875 GCF_011630105.1 Anneissia japonica
ACTCCATATTCCTGAATTATAACTTTCAATTTTATCTATAGTACTGATAAAATTCATTATATATTATATATTGTCTTACTTCTAAATTTGAATAATTTCATGTATACATTCAACCTAATTAATCTGAATATCCACTTCTACTGTTTTATCATTCTGTCTCCCATTCTATGTACAACTATGTTAATATTACATAAGATAGTCAATTATATTTTAAAATATATAATCTTAGGAAAGAGCACTGGTTTTGGATGACAACATTGCAACCATTGTAAATTTTACAAAATGGCCAACTTGAAAGATGGCAGTTTCATTGTAAAGGAGAGGACATTATTTTGACACTGGGTAGTCAAGTACTGTATTTGCTGTAAATGCTTGCAGCAAATTATGAAAATATCCCTCTTTAAGTGATAAGATGACATTAGTAAATCTTTGGACAAAAACAATAGAGCATTATAACATTAACAATCAAATAGTATTGAATATCATTTTCAAACTTCACAAGTAGTGTTAAATGCTTTAAATCCATTTTATAATAACAAAATTAGCAGCCATTCAAAACATTCAATATTATTAACAGGAAAAAATTTGGACCCTATCAATTTTAGAACATAAGACTTGATATTTTCTTTTAATGTACATTTTACAATATGTTTATATAGTGAGAAAGTGTACAGGAGAGGACAATATATTTGACATTTTTTCATTCAGGGAAGAACCAGGAATCACCTGGAAAATAGCCACTTTCCCATTTAGACCATCTACTATGTACACATAAATAGAATCTAATATTTTAATATTAATAATTAATTTATCAAGTAATTTAGATAATGAATTATTAAATAAATGATTAAAAAACGAAATTATTTTTATACATT
>NW_022706819.1:0-627 GCF_011630105.1 Anneissia japonica
CCCTGTTCTTTAGGTAAATCTGTTCTTAAGGTACACATAATCTTAATATACATACTGTTCTTCAGGTACTCCTGTTCTTAATAAGGTAACCTGTTTTCAAAGCAGTCTTTCCTGTGTAGTATACACTCATAGTGTCTTTCTTGAAAATTTCTGCTGTATTTAAAGCATCTAGTTTTAAAATGCCTCTGAGCGTTAAAGGTGCATCTCTCAAAGTATGGTACACAACCCATTATCCTAGGAACACTGCTATTAAGGTACAGCTCTCCTAAAGATACACCTACTTGATATGACCTGGTGGCAGGCACAGATTGGTCACAGGCTCTGTGGAGTTTGGTGGTCGGAACTAATACGACGTAAACACTCCAGTATTCAAAGTTGACCAAACCTCTCACAGATAATGTGTTGAACATAAACCTGGAAGAAATATGTTCTGAATCAGGTGTTGCACAAAAACTCCTAACGGGATATTGATGATTTCCGTCGCTTGGCCAGTTCTGCCCATTTATTCCGGTTGGAAATTACTCCGTCCAGCATTGGTTGAAACTTTTGACTGACGTGGCATAGCGCTTGGTAAAGAGGCAAGCAGACACCGTCGATGAATCCTGTCTGCATTTCCGGTAACTGGTC
>NW_022706820.1:0-1589 GCF_011630105.1 Anneissia japonica
ATTTTCGTTTGTAAATATACTTATTGACGGAAAAAATATTCCGATGATCAGAATGGAACATTTACTGAATGATTGATCGCTGTGGTCCGGCACTTACACACCATGCTCCATGCTTACACAATAGCAGTGGCCAGGGACGTATCCGGGGGGGGGGAGCTCCCCCCACCACTTTGTTAAAATTGGTGTTAAAATTTTAAAGATTATTCTTGAGCCAATACAAATTCTTTCCGGGATCACTTAAAATGAATACTTCTAAAAAATGTAAATATGCGTCAGTACACGTTATACATAGGCCTAATAAAACACATAGGCCTAAGAGTGAAAAAATCTTAAATCCATAAATCTCAGGCCAGGTCTTCTAAGATAGAAATGCGATACTGTGGTTCAATTTCGTTTTAATCCTTTTGCAAGTTTCTTTAATTTTTTGTTTAATAATACTACTACTAATAGTAATAATAATAACAATGATGATGATGATGACGATAGTAATAAATATTGATAATAATATTAATAGCAATAAAAAGTGAAGAAAATTGTGCTAAATGCGAAAAAAAGTTGTGATTTGTTGATCATAATTATTATATATAATTAAAGCTTAGTAAGCTATAGTTAGGCCTAAGTTGTCCTGGATATTAAGTAGATCCCAGATAAAAGATCATGAGAAATTTGTTGGCGTTTCATTTTGACTATTATAATGGTGATGTGATGATGATGAATTTTACTATTATAAAAGTGTCATTTCCGGCCATCTCGAGAGGTACTATTTCCTCAAATTTTCTCACCTCAGCCCCAGCTATGGTGGGGCTGAGGTGGTTGTGAAATCACGTTTTTGAAGGAGGCTTATGTAAAGTACATACTCAAAGACAACATTTTTAAGCTTTTTTCTATGGTATATCACACACACATTAATAAGATCTCTATGGTTGTCAAAAATCCCTGATAAAAGATCATGAGAATTTTTTTGGCGCTTCATTTTGACTAATTGTGATGTGATGATGATGAATTTTACTAAAAGTCTCATAAAAATTCCCTCCCCCTCCACCTTTCAAAGCAGATCTGTGCCCTTCCCTGGGTATGACATTAAACTCAATCGAGTCGGCTCCATAAGTATGTCTTAGTGACTGCTGTTTGTTTTTAGGATATGATCTGGTTTTTTATGTCCATTTTTTTGTGATTATGACTATTCTAGATAAAGCATGTTTTGAGCAGAGGTGGATTCAAGGCCCCTGCCCCCACCTTCATTTTTTAAGGGAAAAAAAGAAAATTATTTTCAAATTGAAGTGTAAGAGTGTAATTTCCGGCCATCTAGAGATGCCCTAATCATAAATTTTCTTACCTCAGCCCCAACCATGGGTGGTTCCTCGGTCTGTAAAAGTCCCTCCCTGGTTCACCTCTCTTTCGAATTCCTGAATCTGCCACTATTGATTTATTATATAATTATTTTTGCGCTTATTTATAATGCGTCTATTGCAATTTTCACTTTATCCTCTCAAACAGTACTAAGAACGTTCAGAGTGCGCTACTTCACAAGGGGATTCGACCCCTTGACCCCGTCGGCGTCCTACGTAATTCGCATAACGGCTCCCCCA
>NW_022706821.1:0-720 GCF_011630105.1 Anneissia japonica
ATAGTCTTCCTTTTTACAAATTATTAATCCGTGATTATCAATATAACATTGCTTAGATTTTCCTGTCTGGACATTGTATATAATGAATTGCATACATGATCATTAGTTAATTGTTTGTGGTGGCCAACAGAACAGATTTCCAGAGTAATTTTTTAGACTTCTCTTCACAGCCTGCTATTGAAATGTACATTGATTCTCTCTACACAGAAGTGAAATTAAACAGTCTACTGTTGAGGTCAAACATTAAATCCATCTGACAGGGTAAATCTTGGATTCAAAACTATAGGCTGAAAGAAAGAAAAAAGTATTACAGCTTCATATACAATTTAACAAAATGTGAGTGAATTTCTTGCGGAGAAACATCGCCACTGTAAATTAAAGATAATTTTTTCCCTCAAAAACTTAACCATTTTAAACTTCTGTATTAATGATTGACAAAATTTAGACCAATTTGGTGATTTGTTAGCTGCTGTAAAAAATGCATACAATCACCCATGAGAATCATTGTTTATATGATTCTATTTAGTACTAAATTTCACTACAAATACTTCTTGGAAGTGGGGAGTTTGTGCATTAACCATGGTCTTACATGTATATGTATTGTATGACAAGGGGAAATGATATTCTTCAACTAAAATACTGTAGGTTTCTAGAGGGAGCAGTAAAAGTTCTGAGATGTATGAATTATTATTTGGTTTTTTGGATTACTTATAATTTTTG
>NW_022706822.1:0-690 GCF_011630105.1 Anneissia japonica
TTTAACTTTCATATAAAAGTGTAATTGGCTCGTGAGGCAGAAATGTAGGCGGAGGACATGCTCTACTGAGTGCCGCTTCTCTATGTAAAGAAATGTTTTACCATACTTTTGTGTATGGTTTTTTTTGTTCTTATATTCTCATTGGTCACATATCCGGCCTTTCACTTTTTTTTTAACTTTCTGTATTTTACCTAATAAATAAAAATAAATAAAGCTTTTCGTACTACTGTGTTATTGTATGATTAGTCTCATCGACCGCAGTATAGATAATACGGTAATAAATGAAACAAGACAGTCGCATATATTACAACCCTCACCTCTGTTGAACTATTAAATATTTATTTTTTTTTGTAACTGTGAAGAAGCCCATAATTGGTATACTCGTAGTCTTACTCAACTCATTTGTTTAGAAAATTATTTTGAAATAGTATACGTCCATAAAAGTGCAATAAAAACAGATTAAGAAAATCATTTATTCACATGTACCATACAAATGATGATTTTTATTAGATGGACTAACTAATTGTATCATTGTATATTCTGTTTCATTTATGTCCTTTGATTACTTTATGTCTAACTTCTTAAACAATTTTGCATTGGGAAGACGAAATTTACTTGTAGTCTATTTACAAACTGACAATAAAGGTATATTGTATAACAGCAATCAAGTAGGAAAAATCATTTCCTAAT
>NW_022706823.1:0-1015 GCF_011630105.1 Anneissia japonica
ATACAATTTTGGCCAGTTACTTTTGTCTAATTTGATTTTATTTTCAGTATACAAATTTTTTTTTTAAATCTAATATAATATTTCTATTTTTTAGGAGTCACAATTGGCTGGAAATACATATTTTTTTCTACTTTAATACTCAGCCCATCATGGAGATGTGAATACACCATATTATATATTGATGGATGTGTTTTATAGTGAATGGTACATGTATACTGAAATTAAATAGGCCTATCTATAGTCATCATGGTTGGTAATAATGTTACTATTTAATATAAATTAATTTATTGCTACTATAATGAAGAAATGCAGTATTTAATTTTGTGAAAATAAAATATTCTATTTTTTAAGTATATATTAAAACAGATCACATGTACTCATAATTATAACCAATACTATATAGCTTACAAGTAATGTGACAGTACACTTTCAAGTAACATTTTTCCCAGGCTCAGCGTATTATTTTTTTTGCTGACGTCAGGCACAAAATGTTTTTATTGCTGTGAAGCAGCCAATTCATATTCTTGACAGCAATTTGACCTCTGAAAGGTCATTGTTTGTCAAAAAACGAGTGCCCAAGACGACTGAAAAGCGGAGTTTCCTTCTTTCGTTCTGCCGGGTAAAATCAATTACTTTAGGCGACGTTTGTAGACTCGTACTCGTACCAACGTATGTCGCGCTAGCCTTATCCTACTCTAGGCCTATACTAGCTAGGATGGTATAGGCCTAACCTTGAAGGGACGAAGGTCCCAATGAAAAACAACGTCACTCTTTGATAGCCAACATTGTCTATTTAACATCACAATAATTCATTATTAGACCTATAGTTGTTTTTTTAATTGTACTCCGCAAATCTCAGCCGACACCTCGCACAACTGGCTAACGTCTCTATCTATTGTCGTGACGTCATGGCTCGCTGGCTCACACTTGTGATATGTCTCGCACTTGTAATCAAATAACACGCTGGCTCGCACTTTGGCAACACTCTTTGGCAGTCAACTCGCCCAGAAAACCC
>NW_022706824.1:0-772 GCF_011630105.1 Anneissia japonica
TCCATGTTTTACCAGGTCCGAGTGAGACCTGACGACTCTAATTATCTTAAGTACCTTTGGTGGCCTAACGGCGATACCAGAAAACAGCCTGAAGAATACAAGATGTTGGTCCATTTATTCGGAGGTGCATCATCTCCTTGCTGCGCGAACTATGCGCTCAAACGTACTTCAGAAGATAACAAGCATGACTTCGATGCAGAAACTATCAAAACAGCGAAAGAAAGCTTCTATGTTGATGATTGTCTTCATTCTGTAAAGACAGAGTCAGAAGCAAAACGTCTGATAAAACAACTTCAAGAATTGCTGTACAAAGGTGGATTCCATTTGACAAAGTGGACGTCTAACTCAATGAACATCGTTGAATCAGTCCCGGAGGAAAAAAGGGCATCGTCAGTTAAGGACTTAGACTTGGACCTCGATGATAAAATGTTGACTGAGAGAGCTTTGGGCGCAAGATGGAATTTGTTATCAGATACCTTTGGGTTTCGGATCATTGAAAAAGACCGCCCAGCAACAAGACGTGGGATGCTATCCATAACCAGCTCTGTATATGATCCATTAGGATTTGTTAGTCCATGCATCTTACCAGCAAAAGCCATTCAGCAAGAACTGTGCCGACACGGTCTAGGATGGGACGATAAGGTTCCAGATGCAAGTAGAATAAAATGGGAGGATTGGCTCAAGGACCTTCCTAAGCTTGAGCAGTCCACTATTCCAAGATGTCTCAAGCCCTCTAACTTTGGAAACGTAGTCAAACGAGAACTACACCACT
>NW_022706825.1:0-638 GCF_011630105.1 Anneissia japonica
ACTAATTGAACGGCAAACAATGGTGCTATGACTATTACGTAAACTTGAACACAAAACCGAAACTGTTAAAATAAACACATTCTTAGCCTTTCCCGATGAAATTCATCCTGAACATAGAGATAACGTGGAAATCCGTCCTGGACTATGTGCCTATGTGGTATCGAAACGTTCTCCATATTTAAGGTTATTGTCATGTTATTATTTTGGAAATCAAAAAAAAAATTAAAAAAAATTCAACTAAAATGAACTATGCGAGTATTTTGTATTGATAGGACCAATAACGTCCTCTATTTTTGGTTAATTAAAAACTCGAGGTTCTATGTTTTTGCAAGAATATATCATTCAAGAAGGTTAAAATAGACATGTACTGTAATTGTAAACAACATGTTCATCGTTAGCGTCTCATTTGATCTATGGTTTCACATTTTAAAATCTACCTAGCCTATATAATCCAGCCGAGAGATCTGAATATACGAGGAAGTTCGCCGTAGAATATGTGCGTTTTTGGTATTAATACGACTATCATCGTCCTCGTAAATAGACTGAATAGAGACCAAAGATGACGTCATCGAAGTTTAGCAGAGTGGGTATTTTAACCTAGCTAAATCATAGGCTAATGCATTGTGCGGAGTATATTA
>NW_022706826.1:0-1000 GCF_011630105.1 Anneissia japonica
AAAAAAAAAAAAAAAAAAAAAAAATCAGCTCACGGGTCCTGAAAAGGTAGGTCTAGAATCCTTTTCTTTTTCCCCTTTTTTTGTTGCACGAGGGAGGGGTCAGGACCCATGATCCCCTCCTCCCAGATCCGCCAATGTAAATTGCGAGAAAATGTAACTCGGTCGGGTACTGGATAAACATTCTCTTTCCCATCCTTCTCCTTCTTCCCTCCTTCTTTTTTTGCATTTCCGATCATACAAAGTTCTCCAGACATTATATATTTTTCGCCAAAAAGTGGGGGGCCCGGCCCCCCGGTTCCGCCGCCCATGGCTTGTGATGGGGCTAAGGAAGTGGATGGTAATGAGAAAAAAATTTTGCTCTGGACCATTTATATTTTGGCACAGGGATTTGGATGTGAAACATTCAGGGAATTAAACATTTTTCAATTACAGCATTAATCATTTTTCAATCATAAATTACCTTGTACATGAAAACTTGATCATTTTCTTTTCAACATATAGGTGGAATCGGCCAAATACCAGTCTTTGCTTCAGTATCTGCAATTTTACAATTAAGCAATACAAACTTGTGAATACGTTATTTATTAAAATGTATTTGATGCATTAATGAGAGGATATATTATAAAGTTAACTAATTAACTACGTTCTGCAAATTAAAATTGAGATGAAATCAACATGGGTCCAATGTGTGATTGATTCTTTCTTGAAATGGATCAAGAGCTACAAATTTTGCCCTGAAAATGAGTTGAGACTACAAAGGCATCAAAAAGCAGTTACGTCTGAAAATATTAGAGCAAAGCCCCATGGACCCCTGACAGGCAAGGTTGTTAACCTTCCCACCTCTCCCCTCCCCCCAACAACAGTCATGTTCAAATAATTGTCAATACTCTTGGACTGTACATTCGAATGCTGGTCACTTCAGCCCAAAACCAAGTCGGCCCAAATCAATTCGGCCCAAACCAACTCGGACCAAAACTAACTCGGCCCAGACGACACTTCG
>NW_022706827.1:0-912 GCF_011630105.1 Anneissia japonica
TTTCAAGAGGGGGAAACCTTGATTTTTGGAGAAATTAAAAGTAATTAAAAGACACCTCATAAGTCAGGAAAGCTCATTTCCTGCTTCTAGGAATAAAAATTTTCCCGGGGGAGAACCCCCGACCCCCTTTCTTTTTGGGATTGGGAAAAAATACCTGACCGTTTTGAAGAACTTAAATTAAAATCGCTATAAGATACGGTACTTCAGAAGTCGGGAAAGCTCATTTCCCACCATTTAGAAATTAACATTTTCCCGGGAAGAACCCGAACCTCCCTTTTCTCTTTGGGTTCATTGATTCATTATAATAATTTTCAAGAGGGGAAAACCTTGACTTTTGAAGAACTTAAAAAATAGTTAAAAGACACCTCAGAAGTCGGGAAAGCTCATTTCCCGCCTTCTAGGAATCAAAATTTTCCCTGTGGAGAACCCCCAGACCCCCTTCCCTTTTTGAAATTTATGGATTCATGGAAAAAATCGTATGCAACTACTCAATTTTTTTTATGTATGTATACACACATAAGGCCTATCTACACAATAACAATGGGATAAATTTATCGGACCGTTTTCAAGAGGGGGAAACCTTGAATTTTAAAGAACTTAAAAGTAATTAAAAGACACCTCAGAAGTCGGGAAAACTCATTTCCCGTTTTCTAAGAATCACAATTTTCCCGGGGGAGAACCCCCGGACCCCCCTTTCTTTTTGGGATTTATCTTTCTAAGAATCACAATTTCCCCGGACCCTCCTTTCTTTTTGGGATTTGTGGATTCATGGAAAAAATCGTATGCAACTACTCATTCTTTTTTATGTATGTATACACACATAAGGCCTATCTACTGTAATAACAATGGGATAAATTTACCTGACCGTTTTCAAGAGGGGGAAACCGTGAATTTTAAAGAACTTAAAAGTAA
>NW_022706828.1:0-505 GCF_011630105.1 Anneissia japonica
AGGAGCAAATTTCTAAAGCATATAGTGGCCCTTGTGTAATTAGTTTTGCCACTTGCTATTTTAATCATGACCTCGTAGCCCACCATAGGACGATATCCCTGATGCAACCACAAATAATTAGTATATGCCTTACATAAAAAAAATAAATAAGAAAAAAAAAGGAAAAAAACAGTGATGTTTGGTGGTTATTAGATTGATAATAAATAAAATAAAATATTTCACTGATTGATTAATTGGTTGATTAATTGATTGATTGATTGATTGGTTGGTTGGTTAATTGATTGATCGATTGATTGATTGACTAATGAACTGTTTGACAGACTACCGATCGTCTGGCTGATATTACTATACTAACTGCTGATTGACTGATTGATTGATTAATTGGCTGACTAACTGATGGACGGACTACTTATGTAAATTAATGGATTTAAATTAATGTACCGGATGATAACATTCAAGTGTTTTTGTTTTGTTTTTATTTATTATTTCAGACTTGTTTACTAAT
>NW_022706829.1:0-600 GCF_011630105.1 Anneissia japonica
AGATCCAGAGTACCACCAGCACCACGACGACGACCAAACACACGCAAATGATACAGTGCACGGCTGTGCAAGTCCACGACACCGCCTTAACGGGAGCAGATGCAACGCCCATGCCTAAGCGATGGGGGAGGGAATGAACGGTCAACGTTAACGTTCGTGCGGAAGCGTTCGCTCTCGACGATGGTATGAAACTGACGGTTGTTTGTTTCGCGATAGTTCTAATATCGTCTTTATCTCTGCTGTTGCACGATTTGCACAAGGGTAGGAAGAAACTTTCAACCACCGAAGACCTCCTCGTGTCGACGGTGAGCAACAGGACGAAGGCGAACCTGACGTTTCGTCCGGGATGGTCGAACACAGAAAACAATTTAGCGATCGCGATATCGAACAGAAAACAATTTAGCGATCGAGATATCGACGGCGACCCCGACTCGATGGACTCCGGTTCCAAACGAAAGGTTAGGTTGGAGCGCGGAACCTCTGCTGCGAGGAGCCGTTCGCGCGGAACGAGGAACGATGGCGATCGTGGGTACCATTTATTCGGAGTTTCTGCCGGCGTACTATTCGGCGTCCAGCTCCTGCTACTCGCCGTAGTCTGCA